>NW_004444412.1:49954-51248 GCF_000243295.1 Trichechus manatus latirostris | reverse complement strand
CCTTAACTTGCCTATTAAAACTAAAGATTTTCAAATTGGCTCAGAAAGCAGAACTTAACTCTTGATTCAAGACACACACCTAAAACACAGTGATTCAAAAGGCAAAGAATAAGGTTATGTACAAAGATGTATCAGGTAAATAGAAGCAATAAAATAACCAAATGTGTATTTCTGATTTCAGACAAAATAGAATTCAGGACAAAAACTATTAAATAAGACAAAAGAGGATACTTTATATTGCTGAAAGTCGTAATTCACAAAGAAGGTAGATTATAAATATTTAAGCACAAAATAACATAGCAACTTCCTATATACAAAATAAATCATAGGAGATGAAAAGAGAAACTATAAAAACACACTAATAGTAAGAGATTTTAAAACATTACTCTTAGTACAAAACAAGTCAAGCCGAGAAAAAGTAAATAAAAATATAGAAGACTTAAACAACATAACCAATAGCATACATCTTATAGATATGGATAAAAACTACACCTTGACAATAATAGAGAGCATATGTTACTCTCAAACATACTGAGCCATTAACAAAACATTGATCATATATTCAGTCACAAAGGAGTTATCAATAATTTTCATTCAGTGGAAATATTAGAAACAACACTGTCTAAACACAAGGCAATAAAAGTAGAAATAAAATATTAAAAAGACCTTTCCACCCCAAAATAATGCATACATATGTATGTTTGTGGACATGCATGTATATGTTATATATACATACACACACATATATATATTATATACTTAGATATATTAAGATATATATATATATATATCAACTTGCAGCCCTGGTGGCACAGTGGTTAACAGCTTGGCTGCTAACCAGAAAGTCGGAAGTTGGAATCCACTAGCCACTCCTTGAAAACTCTGTGGGGCAGTTCTTCTCTGTCCTATAGGGTCACTATGAGTCAGAATTGACTGGATGGCAACGGGTTTGGTTTTTTTTGGTTTTATATATCAACTCTGTGGTAGAAGGAGAAATAAAATCAGAAATTACAAAATAACAACACTATATATCAAAAAACTTAGGACACATTTTAGCAATGATCAGAGGCAATTCATGTCTTAAAAAAACAAAACAGTCACCGTGGAGTTGATTCTGATTCACAGCAATCACATGTGTTGCAGAGTAGAACTGCACCTCATAGTGTTTTCAAGGCTGTGATCTTTTGGAAGCAGATTGCCAGATCTTTCCTTTGACGCATTCTGGGTGGGTTCAAAAGGTCAATCTTTTGGTTAGTAATCAAGCACTTGACTGTTTGCACCACCCAGGGACCCT
>NW_004444412.1:40813-44221 GCF_000243295.1 Trichechus manatus latirostris | reverse complement strand
ATGCAAATGCCGTCCCTTTGTTTAGATTCACATCTACTTAGAGGATTTGTTTATCTTCTAATAGGATTGCCTAGATAGGAACTTTGCATAATATAATAGGATTAATCCCTGTGAAAGTTGTGAGTGGATTTTATTAACAGTCACAACCTATACCCTCTTACTCTGTGAAATGTCTAAGAAAGGGATTAGAGCAACCTTTCTAGTTGCAGGAGAAGCAGCTTAGTTATAGGCGGCTGCCTGCACCCACATGTGCACAAATGCACTCAGACACACAGATCCACATGACATGCAACATCTCCCTTAAGACATCAGTCACTCCTAATATGAGTAAGAAATAAGAATCCAGAAAATTAAAATTTTTCACACTCAAGCAAACAGCGAGGGAAATGTAGGAATATCTAAGAATTATTTGGGTGTTAAATTGAATAGATATTGGTGGGTCATGTGATGCAGTGGTTAAGATCTCAGCTGCTAACCAAAAGGTTGGCAGTTCGAATCCACTAGCCACTCCTTGGAAACCCTATGGGGCAGTTCTATAGGTTCGCTATGAGTCAGAATCGACTCAAAGGCAATGGGTTTGGTTTGGTTTTTTGGTTAAACACTGACCAGTTGCCGCCTTTTGTAGTTATGCAATGTCTAATTCACTGCAACGAAAATATGGTAAAACTAAAGAGCGAGGACATCCTTATTTGGGGCAAAGTCAGAACTATGTACTTATGGGAAAACAATCTATAAAGCACTGAGATGATAAGGTAAAATTTTATAAACTTTAGTCTTCTGAATTTGACAAATAATAAGAGCTCAAATTTATATAGTACTTAACTATGTACCAAGCGTTGTTCTAACGACTTTCTGTATCAACTCATTTAAGCCTTAAAACAATCCTTTGAGATAAATTATATTGTCTTCATTCTAAAGATCTGGAAAGTGAGGCACAGAGATGTTAAGTACATGCCCAAGGTCTTATTATAAGTAAGTCTATTGATGTTTTCTGTCATGGTTTCTTCTTAAGTTATTGTTTTTAGAGAAGGCTCTCTCATCATCAGATTCATATTACAGATTACATACTCTCCATGTTTTCTTCTGGCACTTGTATGCCTTCCTTTTTACAATTGATTCTTCACTTCACCTAGAATTTATTCTATGATGGTGTGAGGAAATGATCGCCTGCATTTTATTAACTCTAAGACACACATTTTTCACATTTTAGCATCTCTGAAATCAGAATCCTTCTTACAACCAAAGAAGTCTTTCCATCACTGGCAGTCAGGCCACGATCTCTTCCTGAGTCTGTCTGGTGAGATAAAGGCAGTATCAACATCAAACTTGAGGATGGGTGCCAGGGCCATGGAAGAAAACACTGGAAATAATAATTAGAACCTACCGTTAAAAAAAGCTATATAAGCAAAGTTCTAGATAGAGCAGAGGACACTATTGTATAAAAAACAAAAACAAAAAAACGTAGACATGGACAATGGTGAGTGGAAAAGTAAATCTGAAGAACTAGATTTTGAATGAGAAGAAGTTTTATTTATGTATTAACAGATTTGCTGTACTTACACTTCATTTATATATTTATGAACGTCCAAAACCCGAACCAAACCCATTGCCATCGAGTCAATTCTGACTCATGGCGACCCTATAGGACAGAGTAGAACTGCCTCATAGGGTTTCCAGGGAGCGGCTGGTGGATTCAAACTGTCAACCTTTTGGTTAGCAGCCCGAGCTCTTAAGCACTGAGCCACCAGGGCAGTATAATTAAAAGTCTCTATCTAAATAACTCTAAAATAGCTCATTCAAAAAATATACAGCAGGAGTTGACAAACATTTCTGCAAAGGGCCAGACAGTAAGTATTTTAGGTTCTCTAGACCATACAGGTTCTGTCACAATCACTCAATTCTGCTGTTATAACACAAAAGCAGCCATAGACAATATATAAATGAATACGCATGTGTTCCAATAAAACTTTATTTGAAAAAAAAAAAGAAAAACCAGGCAGTGTGCCAGATTTACTCTGGTAGAGTACAAGTCTCTGTGATAAGCATTTTCTTTTAGTTTATGTGCAACTTTTTTTTCCTCAGCAGTATATAAAATCTTACAAACAAGGGTGACTTGGGTTTTTTTTCTAATTAATTAATAAACTGGCCAGTACTATTTGTTAAATTATACTTCTTAACTTTACTCTTTTGAAATGTCATCTTTGGCATAATCAGAATGTAAAATCTCTTCCATTCTAGGGTTTACTTGGGGCTTTCCAACTGGCCCATTAACATGATTCTCTATTCTTATGGAGGGAAAATATTACTTTAAACACTACAATTTTACTATATGTTTTATTATGTTTCGTGTTCCTTAATATATCTTTCTGACAGAAATTTTTTTTATATTATTACCAATTTATTCTTCCAGATGAACTTAAAAATCACTTTGTCAAGTTGGAAGAAAAGGGCCATTGAAATCATGCTGGAAAAGTTGCATTAAACCTACCAAATTAATTTGAGAAGAATTGAAACCTTTAATTCACTAGCCTTTTATTCAGGAAATCAAGTGTTTTTAAGACTCTAATTGAGTTTTATAATTTATTCAAATAGGCCCTAAATCTTCGTTTGTAGTTAATTCCTAGATATTTAACATTTTTGTGATGATGAAGAATGGAATGCTTTTTCATTACATGTTGTAACCAGCTATGAAATAGAATATTTTGTTTTCCATTATGTCTAGCTTACTACACTTGATATATAATTCAGTCACTGATTTTTGTAAAGTTTTTAATCAGTATCTTCATATTAATATGTCTAATGAATTCTTTAGTTGATTCCACTTAGTTTTCTAGAATGCTGTTACATTAAATGCCAACTCAATAGTTTTGACTTTTTATTTTTTTAATTTCTGATAATTATAGCTCAGTATTTTTTTATATTAAGATTTCCAGAACTTTAACAGAAACAGAGTGTCTTATTCTAAGTATAAAGTTGACTATTGATTTATCATATTAAAGATTTATTCTTATATTTCTATTTTAATAAGAGCTTTTTTCCCCTAGAAATAGATGTTGAATTTCAGTAAATATTTTTTAGGAGGTCTATGGAATATACTGGACAGCAATGGGCTATGAAGATAAGGAGCTCTGGTGGCACAGGGGTTAAGACCTTGGCTACTAACCAAAAGGTCAGCAGTTCGAATCCACCAGCCACAACTTGGAAACCATAAAGGCCAGTTATCCTCTGGGCCTTTAAAGGTTGCTATAAGTCGGAATTCACTCGACAGCACCGGGTTTTATGAAGATAACGAGGAGCCCTGGTGGTACAATGGTTAAGCAGTGGGCTGCTAACCAAAAGGTTGGTGGTTCGAACCCACCCAGTGGCTCTGCTGGAGAAAAGATATGGCAATATGCTCCTGTAAACATT
>NW_004444412.1:31969-32989 GCF_000243295.1 Trichechus manatus latirostris | reverse complement strand
ATTTGGTGCTTGGCTGAGTTCTTTTATCTCTTCATTTGATGTTTTAGGATTTCAACATTGCTGTTTTCTCTGTTTGCCTTAGCTTTTCAGATCTTTCCTCTGGAGGAACCGCGTGGTGCTTCTGCCTAGAGCGCCGTTTTGCCAGAAGTCGGTGTCAGTGATATTATATTGGCTTCAAAATGAACTGGAAGTGTTTCATCTTGTCCTATGCATGTTGATAGGACTGAAATTATACCTTTCCTGAAAATGTGAATTATTTAACTCGTAGTTGTTTTTTGGTTTTTTTTTTTTTTAGCATCTTTATTGGGGCATAATTCACATACCATACAATTTACCAATTTAAAGTATACATTTCAAAGATTTTCAGTATATTCACAGAGTTGAGCAACCATTATCAAAACCAATTTTAGAACATTTTCATCATCCAAACAAGAAACTCAATATCCATTAGCAGTCACACTTCATTTACTCTCAAGCCCCACCCATCCTTTCCCCACCCCATCCTAGGCAGCCACTAATCTACTTTCTGTCTCTACAGATTTGCCTGTTCCATACATTTCATATAAATGGAAGTATATACTATGTGCTCTTTTCCGACTGGTTTCTTTCCATTAGAGTAATGTTTTCATAGTTCATCCACATGGTAGCATGTATCAGTATTTCATTTCTTTTTATTGCTGAATAATATTCCATTGTATGAATATACCACATTTTATCTACCCATTTATCAGTTCATGAAGATTTGGGTCATTTTCACTTTTTGGTTATATGAATAATGCTGCTATAAACATATGTGTGCAAGTTTTTGCATAAACATATGTATGTTTTCATTTCTCTTGAGTAGATACCTAGAAGTAGATTTGATGGGTCATATGGTAATTCTATGTTTAATCTTTTTAGGAACTGTCAGATTACTTTTTAAAGTGGCTTCACTACTTCAGATTCTCAACAGCAGTGTATAAGAGTTCCAATCTCTTCACATCCTTGCCAACGCTTGTTATTATCTGTCTTTTTTTGTTA
>NW_004444412.1:14208-15207 GCF_000243295.1 Trichechus manatus latirostris | reverse complement strand
GTTTCTAAGGCTGTAAATCTTTATGGAAGCAGACTGCCACATCTTTCTCCAATGGAGGCCCACAGCTGTAGGCAGTCCCAGGTTACGAACGTCCAATTTGCATTCAACCTATAGTTCCCAACAAACCACCATAAAGCCTATTATATTAAAAATTTGAGGTACTTACAATGGTTTGTAATAACAAACAGGCACTACTTTGGGATGCACATCAAAACAGTTTATTATTACTACTGTACTATGATGTTAAAGATGTTTTAATGCTTCTAGAAGTGTTTCTTTAATGGTTTTTATGCACAGAAAGGTACACTATATACTACAACTACTCCTCACTTACCGACTATCTCATTATCTGACATTTCACATTTATGACAATAGTGAAAAATCTATTATCTGACTATTTTGCACATTAACAAGACGGTGGGCTTGGTGGCAATGGCATCAGAGCTTCCTTGTCCTCAAGGATAGTCTCTGGGTGGCCTCTAGGAAGCTGAGCGGAGCTGCCTCGAGGCCTCAGCAGCCTTCTGCTGGTGGGGGGGCACTGCATCCAGCTGCCTTGCAGAGGTGGCCTCCTCCGTGGCCATGGCCTATGGTCAGATGAGCAGGCAGCATGGAGCCATCTAGCGCCTGTTCTGGGTTCTGAGCTCCTATGCCGCCTGAGGCCCTGCAGTTCAAAACTGCTGTCAGATGGGAAGGGAGGAAAGAAAGAGGTACTGGAGAGGGTGTATGGAAGAAATGCTTGAGTTTAATGACATTCCAAAGTGAGCTGAACTGTGCCTGAAGCCTCTGCCTCGGTGGAGCCTGCTGTGCAGTCAGACTCCTAGCTTCCTTGCAGGAAGCCCCGAGCCTTGGTGACGCGTCACTCCTGGAGGGCAGAACAAGCTCCTGGATCCTGAACACGGGGCTAACAGGGATGGGACTGGAGCCTCGTCCTTGCCCTTGGGCTGGTGTGCCCATTTAGTCTCACATACATGGTTGAGCTACGTGTATTGTTTTATGGGC
>NW_004444412.1:11295-12520 GCF_000243295.1 Trichechus manatus latirostris | reverse complement strand
ATTTAAACCAGTCAAGTCATGGCTCATTTCAAATATTAGCCCAAATATCATTCATCTGGATAAAACTCTCTACCCTCCAAAAACAAAAATTTTAGCCGTATATTAGTTTTGGTTTTTTAATGAGATAAAAATACTTCGCATTTAAATTGTCAAAAATACCAACTCAGTATTATCAAAGATATCAACTCAGTACTACAAGACAAAACAAACACCAGTATAACCTAACTAACCTGAAAAAAAACCAACCCTGTTGCCATTGAGTCGATTCCAACTCACAGTAACCCTATACATTAGAGTAGAACAGCCCCATAGGGTTTCCAAGGAGCAGCTGGAGGATTCGAACTGCTGACCTTTTGGTTAGCAGCCATAGCTCTTAACCACTGCACCACTGAGGCTCCAATCTAACAATGGACTAAAATCCAGAGTAATCTGAAGGCAGCCTCAGTTTATGCGTTTTAAAGTCATCTTTACCTCAAGTATTTTTATATGATTTTATATTTTATATAATAATTTGTAAAAATATATATATATAATTGTTATAGCCTTACCTTGGGCAGACATTTTTATTTTTTCAGTTTCACTGTTTTATCCAGTATCATGAGTCATGATAAATTTCTCTGCAGTTTTGTTTTCTTGGAGAATGCAGATATGAACACCTTTAATGTGTGGCATATTATCCAGTTAAGTTCAATCATTTCATCAAAGATACTCTCTGGATTAGTAAACATAAAATAACAGACATTACAAGTTATTGGAGGAGCTTAATTTAAAAGCTTAATTCTTTAGTAAATAGTTTTAGGTCATTCTGATTCCATCAGGTTTTAAAATATTTACTTATTATCCACTGTGTGCAAAACCCTAATGTAAATGAGGCAGGTGATGGGAAAGAGAGCAGGTGGTGAAATTAAACTCCTGTTCTCCCACTGGAGGTTAGGATTAAAGGGAAAGGTAAGATAAAAAATATAATACATGGCATAAGACAATGCAATTAGTAAGAAGGGACACACAATAACTGTCAAGGATACCTTAAAAGAAGGAGAGACTGTGTTCTGTAGTGGATAGGGAGGAAGTTGCCAAGTGACTTGATGGAGATTGAGAAGTTTGAATTGGGTCTGGAAGAATGAAGACAGTTAAGGGAGTAGGGCAGAGGGGATCACATCACAACCTTTTCAAGAAGAGAAGTGGCATGAGACTAGAAGAACACAAAGTTGTATTTAAACTAACA
>NW_004444412.1:6386-7353 GCF_000243295.1 Trichechus manatus latirostris | reverse complement strand
CTGCTGGTCTTTCCTTCGTTGGTGGTTGTGGGCTCCTCCTCTTGTTCTGGAATTTGCTCACAAAACTGACCAATCCCCTTGGTAGTCCACAGTTACCCTATCACACAGTCACTTGTATGGGAGTTACAAGACCGTGGATAAAAAGGCCACCAAACCCCAAAACCAAACCCATTGCTGTCGAGTCAATTCCTATTCATAGCGACCCTATATGAGAAAGGTTCACACATGAAAGTAATTAATTACACCACAGGGAGCCAGGAAAAAATTCAGAATCTAACTTTTACCATAGCATTTTCAAGTCCCCATGTGTTCTCAAGTAACATTTTTCTGCACTCTCTTCCTAATAACTAGAGGATATGGTGTTTAAGCATTCCTTTGGTAACTGGAGGCTACAACTGTCAAGTGAGGAAGCAGTCAGAATGGAATCAGAATCCTTTGAGATTGTGCATCTTTGCGAAGTGGTATCGTTCCAACTCTCTGCAGTGCTGTTTTAACTTTTTCAGCATGTCTCTGAATATTAATCATGCCAAACATGGAATTTTGAAGACATAATATCTCAATTGATTCAAACTTCACTGAGTTGGAACTTGACCTGGATATAATGTTTTTCCTTTCACTAGAACTGAATTTAGATAAAGATGCTTTTTTTTTTTTAACACCATGGAGCAGAAAACCTGACATTCTTAATGTAGCTAGTGTCTGACATCAGCTATCACTTTAAGAAACATTTTCTTGCCAGGTTTTTGACAGAGCTTTGATTAGTTTCTGCCCACTGGCAGAGAATATATTAAGGGAACACTTGCTTAGAAAATTCCAGCTAGTGGTAAATCTAATAGGAAACAACTCAAATATAGATCATATCACTGACAAGGAAAATAACTCTAATTAGCATTTCTATTTATACATAATTTTTCAGTGTGTGAAACCAGGAATCTAAAGATGAAAATATAATTGCTTGGTGGGGGAA
>NW_004444412.1:0-5190 GCF_000243295.1 Trichechus manatus latirostris | reverse complement strand
CAATCTTATTAATTGCTTCTGTATCTATTCAGTATTTCTTTATGCAAATCCAAATAATTATATATGTGTGTGTTTGTGTATTCATATATCCTTCTCCCTTAAACAAAAAGTTTCATACTAAGTATATACTCTCATGCCCCTGCTCTGAAACTTTTTTAATATAGCTGCCATTTAGGCACTTTTTAATGTTAGTCACATGGTCCCATTTATAGTAAGCAGAAAAAGCCAAGTGTGATTCATTGAAAAGGTTATTGCCCTTCTGAGGAGGAAATTAAATCCTATGTAGCAATTTTAATTTTAAAGTAAATTGTGGTACTGTGGCATAGCTTTGACCCTAAGCAATAATCTCATCTCACTGCCTTGAACATTCTGTTGGCATTTGATTTCCTTAATATTCTAAAGAAATCATCATATAAATGTATTTAAAAAAATAACTTGTTGAATTCAGTTCAATTTAAGAAGAAACTTGGCTGCTTTGTTTCTGTTTCTCTTTAATTTAAAAAATAAGAGGATGAGGGAAGTAGTTTAGATCTTAAAACTAAGTAATAGGTAGGAAAAAGATGGAAGTTCTATCAAACTATTGCCCACTATCCATCTATCCATTCATTCATCAAGTATTATTGAGCTTCTGCTATATTCCAAAAATGATTCTAGGCCCTAGAGATATAGTGATGAAAAAAAAATCAAGTTCCTGTCAGCTTGATACTTATATCCTAATCCCTGGTACATTCTATCATCTCAAACATGGCACCACTGTCTTTCACTCATTATTGCTATGACTCCTATCTCTTGCCTCTAATTGTCTATCCTTCAATCTATACTCAAAAGAGCAGACAGACTTTTTTTTTAAAGATAGGTCAGATTGTGTCCCTCTTGCTTAAAACTCTTCAATGGTTTCTCATTCTCTTTGAGTAAAAGCCAACATCCTTACAATGCCTACAAGGCCTACATGATCTAGTTCCTTTAGTTCTTAGTGAAATCACATAGTAATAAATGAAAACATAATATAATGTTAGAGAGTAAAGACTATGAAACAGTTAAACAGAATAATATGTGGAGGCATTTATTTATCCACTCAGCAAACTATTAAGTACTCAGTACCAAATAGTGGTTCCACTTCTTTAGATTCCAAGTATGAGAACAGTTATGATAAAACTCTAAATACAGGCATTTGTTAAATTACCATAGGTTTCCATTAATAAGAGCCTTCACATAATTAAGGAAAATGAGTAGGTTTACATACTTTCATTATTTTTCTTGTATTATTGTCCTATCTTGCTCTTAGTTCAGAAACCACACCAGGGGGAAAAAAAAAGTTGAAAATAGTAGACCTGGCCAAGGCCGAATTGAAGGTGTTTGATTCTTTCTTTTGGAATTTCTTAAGAGTTCAGAGACGGTGAAGTAATAATTCAATATCTTATAAATCATTTTTTTTATTGTTTGGTTTTATGAATCACTGAAAAGATTCTAACTACACCTTTCTCTTTATACTCAAATAAGGAGTAAAAAGGGGGTTGGCTTCATTTGCTTCCACATGTGCTGAGTTAGATATTAAATGCTAGAGACAATTTTCAGCCAACTGAAGGGAAGACTTTGAGATTCTCGTATGTTTCATCTCCTTCCATGTAACATTTGCAGCAGGCTTTACTGCTAGAATTCCCCCCACATGATGTACTTAAAAACATTCTCAACTCCTCAAAGGAAAGTAGTTCATATTATTTACCACTACTGTTAAGGGTTATATCAAACCCTTAACACAAATACTGTAGTTATACTGTAGATGCTCAAAAATATCTATTGAATGATTCAATAAATAAATGAACAGATATAAGTCTTTGTTGTATATTTCTTAGGACAAAGAGTATGAAGAGAAGAATCAGAACCATCTAGTAGATTTGGGACAGGATAGGACAGGAACTACTGTTTGGAATTCCTTACTGTAACAAGTATTTAATTTGTGCTTTAGATCCCTGGAAGCAGAATGGGTAGCAAAATGAGCATGGATTTTGTGGTGCGTTAACTTTGAGCTCATATCATGGCACCCCTCCTACTAGCTAAGTGACCTTATGCAGGTTACTTTAGTGCTTCTCAGTTTTCCCATCTATGAAATTGGACTAATACTACCTATCATAAAAGAACCTAATGAGGATTAAAAGAAATAATATGTGTTTCTTAGTGCTGCTATAACAGAAATACCACATGTGGGTGACTGTAACAAACAGAAACTTATTTTCTCACAGTTTAAGAGGCTAGAAGTCCGAATTCAAGGTACTGACTCTAGGGGAAGGCTTTTCTGTCTGTTGCCTCTGGGGACAGGTACTTGTCTCTTTTCAGCTTCTTTCCTCAGTTCCTTGGTGATCTTCATGTGGCGTGGCATCTATCTTCTCTCATCTGTGCTCCCTCACTTCTGTGCCTTAACTGCTTCTATCTTAAAAGTGATTGGCACTGCTTCTTTTATATTTCAAAAGATTGGCTTAAAACACAGCCTACATGGATATGACCTCATTAACATAACAAAGATAATTCTATTCCCAAACGGGATTACATCCACAAGTATAGGGGTTAGGATTTACAACATATATTTTAGGGGGACACAATTCAATCCCTAACAATGTATAAAGATCTCAGGGTCTTTATATTTGCTGTTCTCTCTTACTAGACTACTCTTCCCCTAATACTTTCCTTAGCTGTTTCCTTCTAATATTTGAGATTCAGCACAAATATTTTCTTCTCAGAGATGCCTTTACCTATCTCAAGGGTCCTCTTCCTGACCACTCTTTATCACATCACCCTTTTTAAATTTTCTTCATAGTATTTACTATTACCAGAAATTACCTTGTTTCTTTGATTATGATCCGTCTCTTCTATTAGAATGCAACCAGTTTCCATCTCCCAGTTAATTCCAACTCATGGTGACCCTATGAATGTTAGAGTAGGACTGTGCTCCATAAGGTTTTCAATGGCTGATTTTCAGTAGATCACTCAGGCCCTTCTCCCTAGGTGTCTCTGGGTGAACTCAAACCTCCAAACTTTCAGTTAACAGCAAAGCAAGTTAATCATTTGCACCAGCAGGATCTCTTATTAGAATGTAACCTCCTTGAAATCAGGCATCTTAGTATCTAGTTCACTGCTATAGCCCTAGCCCTGAAAAGTAAATGGGAAAGAATGAATGACTGATAATTTCGAGCCCACAGATGTTATTCAGTAAATGTTAGTTTTCTTCCTCTTCCTGAGGGCAAGGCCAATATTTAACATGGTTCAGAACATGCAGTGAATGGTCAATAAATAATATGAGAGAATATAAATTCTGTATTGCAAGAACAACTAGACATATTCTTAAAAATATGTCCTTTGAAAACTTGTGTTAACTTTGATTTGCACAAATTCTACTAACTGTAAGTGTGGTTATTTTAGTTTACAAAAAAAAAAAATAATCTTTTCTGAATAGGAGCCTATCTGGCATTCCCAACACCATCTCTATATAAAGTTGGATAACAGAGTCTCTGAAATTTACAGAGAAGTAATGCCTTTAGCCAAAATTCACTTCAGAATGGTCAGAGTTTTCTAACTTGTCTTCATTTGTGGTGTCTTAAGAGCAATGACTAGTTTCAAAAGGGCTTTTATTTTCCCTTTTGCTAAGGGCAGTTGTCAGAAAACAAGGAATTGCTTCTGGACTTGATGAAACAGCCCAAGAAGTGGGTGAGAGAGTTGTTAACCCACCTCCTTCCAGCCTCTTCACTGATAACGAGAGTTTTCAGAATTAGGAGGTTGGCATGTTCTGTGCAGCTCAAATAAAAGAAGTTGAATATTAGTTGATAAAGAATCAAAGATAAAAAGGAGTTGACAGCATTGACTCCTTTATTTACTGAAATTGAACCTGTTCCACAACACCATACTTCAAAAGGTACAGACCTGTTGCTCCATAATTCAAAGAATTTGACCTATAGTATAGATAAATAGGATAGGAGGTACCCTCGAGTGGATTCTATAGTAGTGAACTTAAATTTATAAATTATTATAGGTTTTTGTTGTTGCTGTTAGGTGCCCTCAAGTTGGTTCTAACTCATAGCAACCCTATTTACAACAGAACGAAACACTGCCTGTTGTTTTACTGTATATGAATGTTTATATCCAGTAGTATAAAGTATTTGTGGTACTTCTTCAAAACATTACAGTAAAATAAGTATTCTTTATAAAGTTGATAACTAATGCCCACACAAAGAACAAAGTTCAAAGAGGACTAAGCAAAATGAAGGTGGAACGAATCCAACATAAGATTTCTTGACGGGTTTTTGCTTTACATTCTGATTTACTCTCCAATCAAAATTATGTTTAATTCATTTATT
Source organism: Trichechus manatus latirostris (assembly GCF_000243295.1). Classification (NCBI taxonomy): domain Eukaryota; kingdom Metazoa; phylum Chordata; class Mammalia; order Sirenia; family Trichechidae; genus Trichechus; species Trichechus manatus. The sequence continues at coordinate 844 of NW_004444412.1, read as the reverse complement.
GCCCAGCTACCCAGATAAACTTGGGGTTAATTCTTTTCAATTCTAAAAGTCTTGAATTACACTTTGCCAAAAATATATATACCTACAAATGTGAACAGAGATTCACAGTATTTTCAAAGAGAATCAGTTGTTGGTTATATAGAAGTGTAGTAGAACATGAACTGCTATTCTCTGGAAAGGGTCTCTATGGAAATTTGGCAAAGTGTCAACCACTACTTGCCCAAAACATCAAAACCAAGATGGGCTCACTAGAATGTCACCTATGGAGTATACTTCCCCACACTGAATCTTGGCTCTGCCACTTAATAGCTGTATGACTTAGGAAAAATAACTTAATCATTTTGTTTTTCATCTTCTTCATCTGTAAAATGCACATAATATGGAATTATACTTACTTCATACTCAAATAATTCCTGTGATGATTATATTAATCATGGAAAGCTCATAGAATAGTATCTAGCACAGAGTAAAGTTCAGTAATTTGTATTTAATGATGATAATAAGCTTCTCCAGCCCCGGACCAGAGTAATTATCAAAGGTAATGGATGGAAGAAATCTCAGTCCAAATCTTTCCTTCTTCTATTGTTGTCAAACTGATATACACAAAGGGATCCTGCTGGTCCTTCTTCTCTACTGAGTGAGGATATTGCAGTAGTGGGGGCTGTAATAGGAGAGAGTAGATCAACAGCCAAAAAGAAATAGAGACCAGAAATAAAGACCGGGGTGGGGGTTAGGGGTGGGGAGTTCTGAGGGCCAGTCCTAACTCTGAGGTTCTGGGAAGGGCTGATTCTTATAGCTCTTTCCTTGACCTTCTAATAAATTTGTTTTGTTTTTGCTTAATTTT
>NW_004444411.1:133166-135826 GCF_000243295.1 Trichechus manatus latirostris | reverse complement strand
GGTTTGGACTGTAAAAAAACAAACCTGTTGGATTTGTGCCCTAAGCCTTTCTTCTGTGATAGCCATATTTTTGGGTCTGAAGAAACTGGTCAGCTATGCAACTTATCTTGTGTTACAAATATAAGGTGGCATGGATTGAATTGTGTCCCCAAAAATGCGTGTCAACTTGTTTAGGCCATGATTCCCAGTATAGTGTGGTTGTCCTCCATTTTGTGATTATAATTTTATGTTAAAGAGGATTAGGTGGGATTGTAACACCCTTTCTAAGGTCACATCCTAATCCAATGTAAGGAAGTTTCCCTGGAGTGTAGCCTGCACTACCTTTTATCTTACAAGAGATAAAAGGAAAGGGAAGCAAGCAGAGTGGGAGACCTCATACCACCAAGAAAGAATCACTGGGAGCAGAGCATGTCCTTTGAACCTGGGGTTCCTACACAGAGAACCTCCTAGTGCAGGAGAAGATTGATGACAAGGACCTTCCTTTAGAGCCAACAGAGAGAGAAAGGGTTCCCCTATAGCAGACGCCCTGAATTTGGACTTCTAGCCTCGTAGACTGTGAGAAAATAAACTTCTCTTTGTTAAAGCCATCCACTTGTGGTATTTCTATTATAGCAGCACTAGATAAGTAAGACATAAGGTATTCATTATATCATTGATTCCTTTAATATCATTCATGTTTTCTTTTTCTTTTTTTTTTTTTTGCCACTTTGGATGGAGAATTGTACATAATTATGAAGAGAGTTAACCCCATTCACAGGGCAAAAAAGATTCTTCCTCTCCCTCATCCACTCTTTCTCCCTCTTCCTCTCCCTTTTCTTCCCCTTTTTCTTCTCTCTCCAATTCATGGTGACCCTAAGTATAATAGAATGAAACATTGACTGGCCCTGTGCCATCTTCACCATTGTTAGTATGTTTGAGTCCATTGTTGCAGCTATTGTGTCAATCAGTCTCATTGAGGACTTCCCTTGTTTATATTGGCCCTCTATTTTACCGAACATGATGTCTTTCTCATGCGCTGGGGTGCCTATGAGCCTCACAGGATATTATGCATCACTAGTTTCCAGCACACCACTGAGAGAGAAGCTGCTCAAGTCCAAGAAGTTCCCCACTGTCAAGGGAGCCATGTTCTGGCAGCTGCACCATAGGAGCAAGAATGGAAAACACCACTATGAGGAAGAGAAGCCCCTTCCTCTTGTAGTGTCCCTCTAGCAATCTTGTCCATTATCATAGTAAACTTGTTACTTATTTTGTACAGAATTGAAGGAAACTATATTAAAAACCTTTTGCTCTTTGCCTCTTATCATAGTGGAATAAGTGTATCTTTATAATGTTTATTCCACTGTCTATTCTCTGGACCGCACACTTTCCACACCTCCATGGACCAGTTTTATCTTCTTTGTCATAAATATATATATATATATACTCACAAACTTTCCTTCTACAATGGTATTTCTAAAACTGTGGCCTTTAGAAAATCTACATCACATTCACCTAAGGTACTTGGTAAAAACTCAGATTCCAGTGTCCCGCCTCAAACCTGCTAGATCAACAACTCTGAAGGGCAGAACCCAGGATTTCCTAAGTGTCTCTGATGATGCTTATGCAAGTTAACTTTTAGTAACCAGTGATTTACTCTTTTTTTGTGTGTGTTTGTGTGTGTGTGTGTGTGTACTTAATTCTCACTTTCAGCCTTCATACCAAGTTCTTTGAAAGCATTATTCATATTGGGTTGCCGAGAACACCAAGAATCACTATCTTTCACTCCCCTGAGACACTTGAAATGTTTCTGTGAAGTCATCATGACCTCTTTGTACTAAATCCAAAAGATTTTTCAATCTTCTCAACTCTTCCCTAACTTGATTTCTGCAGTGATTACACTGATACTTCCCTTCACTTGGCTTCTATTTCTCCTTAAGTCCTTCCGACTTCTTTATCTCATCCCTTGGTCTCTTGTTCAGATTCACCTGCCCATATTTTAAATATTGATAGATCCAGTACTCTAATTCTGACAATTTCCTTATTTTCATACATACTTCCTAGGTAATCTCTTGGACCTCTATGTCTTTACCTATCTCTTACATAGTAAGGCATGCCAAGATCTTTCCTGAACTTCATATTCATATTAAATCCAACTAGTCACTGGACAGCTTTACCTAGATGTTCCAGGAGCACTTTAAGCCCAATGAGCTCAGTTTTGGACATGTCTCTCCCCTTTCAAGCTCCAAGTTTTTCCTCCACACTTGCGAGTGATATTGTTATCCCTCCAGATGTTGACATAATCATTAACTCTTTCCTTTCCCTCGGCCCACATCCAGCAGTAAGCAAGCTCTGAATATCTCTCCTTTATCTCCTTCTCTTTTCTATCAACATAATTTTATTTTAAGCTACTATTACCTGTCTGGAGCCCTGGTGGTGCAGTAGTTAAGAGTTACAACTGCTAACCAAAAGGTTGGCAGTTTGAGTCCACCAGCTGCACACTGGAAACCCTATGAGGCAGTTCTACTTTGTCCTATAGGGTCCATATGAGTCAGAATCGACTCGACGGCAATGGGGTACTATCTGTCAAGCTTGTCATACAGAAACATATTCAATTTTTGTGCTCTCCAGACTTGCTCCTCTTCTGATACATTTTCCTAACTGTCAACAAAGAATTTTTCTAA
>NW_004444411.1:131902-132783 GCF_000243295.1 Trichechus manatus latirostris | reverse complement strand
TTACAAAGGTTGTGCTGGAAAAACATTGGGGAAAAGTTGTTTTATTTTATTCAAATAGTGATGAATCAATTAGTTATTCATGTAGAAAAAAATGAAACTTGATCTCAACTTCACATTATTCACAAAATTCAATTCCAGATATTGAAAATTTCTGCGTTTTTTCTTCTTTTTTCTTGATCAGCTTTGCCAAAGTTTATCAGTATTATTAGTCTTTTCAAACAATCAACTTTTGCTTTATTTTTTTTTTTTTTTTTTCTTTAAAGTTGGTTTCACTTGTTTTATATATTCTCAAGATACTTAGTTGGTTTTCAGCCTTTTTGCTTTTCAAATATACATATTTAAAACTATATATTTTCCTCTAGTTTCCTTTTGTTATTGGTTTATAGATTACTTTCATTGTAGTAGAAGAATATCCTCCGAACGATTGCAATTCTTTGCAATTTATTGGGAATTGCGTTAAGGTCCAGCAGATGGTCAATTTTGGTAATTGTTCCATATTCATCTGAAAAGAATGTGCATACTGTCATTGTTGGGTTCCATGTTCTACATATGTCAGTCAATATAGTTAATTATGTCTTCAAATAGTTATATGTTTACTGATTTTTTTTTAAGTTAATCTATCAGCTATTGAGAGAAGTGTGTTTAAATTCATCACTATAATTATGGCTTTGTCTTTTCTCATTTAAATTATGCCAATTTTGTTTCTAAAGCTATGTTATTAGGCATATGTTGTTGTTGTTAGCTGCTGTTGAGTCGGTTCTGACTCACAGTGACCCTATAGGACAGGGTGGAACTGCCCCGTAGGGTTTCCAAGGAGCCGCTGGTGGATTTGAACTGCTGATCTTTTTGGTTAGCAGCCAAGCTCTTAACCACTAAGCCAC
>NW_004444411.1:129388-130576 GCF_000243295.1 Trichechus manatus latirostris | reverse complement strand
TCATGAATGCCTAGGTTATCAATCTTTATGAGGTCCACTTCATTTTTGATGACTTTCAGCTTTCCTATGCAAGTGCAATTGCTCATATACAAGTTCGAGTGGAAGGTGAAGAAAATTAGACAAGAGCTGAAACACAATCTTAAGTATAGCCCACCTGAATTTAGAGACCATCTCAGGAATAGATTTGAGTCATTGAACACTAATGACCGAAGACCAGATGGGTTGTGTAATGACATCAAGGATATCATACATGAAAAAGGCAAAAGGTCATCAGAAAGACAGGAAAGACAGAAAAAACCAAATGGATGTCAGAAGACACTCTGAAACTTGCTCTTGAATGTAGAGTATCTAAAGTGAATGAAGAAATGACCACGTAAAAGAACTGAACAGAAGATTTCAAAAGGCGGCTCGAGAAGACAAAGTAAAGTATTATAATGAAATGTGCAAAGACCTGAAGATAGAAAAACAAAAGGGAAGAACTTGCTCAGCATTTCTCAGGCTAAAAGAACTGGAGAAAAAATTCAAGCCTTGAGTTGTAAGATTAAAGGATTCTACGGGGAAAATATTGAACAATGCAGGAAGCATCAAAAGAAGATGGAAGAAATACACATAGTCACTATACCAAAAAGAATTAGTTGATGTTCAACCATTTCAGGAGGTACCATATTATCAAGAACTGATGGTACTGAAGGAAGAAGTCCAAGCTGCACTGAAGGGAATGGCAAAAGACAAAGCTCCAGTAATTGATGGAAAACCAATTAAGATGTCTCAACAAACAGATGCAACACTTGAAGTGCTCACTCATCTATGTCAAGAAGTTTGGAAGACAGATTCCTGCCCAACCAAATGAAAGTGATCCATATTTGTGCCCACTCCAAAGAAAAGTGATCCAACAGAATGTAGAAATTATCAAAAATATCATTAATATCACACACAAGTAAAATTTTGCTGAAGATCATTCAAAAGTGGTTGCAGCAGTAAATTGACAGGGAACTGCCAGAAGTTCAAGCCAGATTCAGAAGAGGATGTGGAACAAGGGATATAATTGTTGATGTCAGATGGATCTTGGCTGAGAGCAGAGAATACCAGAAAGATGTTTACTTGTGTTTTAGTGACTATGCAAAGGCATTCAACTGTGTGGATCATAACAAATTATGCATATCGTTGTGAAGAATGGGAATTCCAGAA
>NW_004444411.1:83418-110768 GCF_000243295.1 Trichechus manatus latirostris | reverse complement strand
TTGTGACAAAAGAAGTTCCCAAAACTAATTGACTTCGCTAGCATTTATGGCTAATTATTTAAGAAGAGATTGGAAGACACCAATGACCATTAATACTTAGCATTATAGACCGTAAAGCATCGTTTTTTCACTTATCATCTCTTAATTTTAATTCTTACCACTAGGTGGCACACATCCAAAGTTCTATCTGGTAGTTTGTGAACTGGCATGGGCTGAATTGGACCTACAAATGTCTTTTGTTTGGCCCATCATGTTTTAAAAAAATTTGGATTGCTGTTTAGTATTTAAGATTTTAAAACTTCCATGTTATAAAATTGTATTTCTTATTTTTCTTGAAAAATAGACACTCTGACAAAAGTGGGCCTTTACTCGCCAGCGACCAATTAACACTAACTAGGCCAGTCTTTTAGAGGGAACATGCATTCTCCAGTTCAGGTCCTATTTATTTTTCTCATCTGATCTGCCTTAATAACTTATACACCTACCTGGTCCCTGTAAGTATCTGACCTTGTGATCCTTACAGTTTCATCAGAACCTTAATTCATTGAATTATGGCTGTTTATTAAAAAAAAAAAAAATCTAAGAAAAATATAATTTGATACTGCAGAGAAGGGGCCTGGGTAGCACAGTGGTTAAGCATTCGTCTGCTAACCAAAAGGTCCAGCCACTTCCCAGGAGAAAGATGTGGCAGTCTGCTTCCATAAAGATTACAGCCTTGGAAACCCTATGGGGCAGGTCTACTCTGTCTCACAGAGTCGCTATGAGTCAGAATTGACTTGACGGCAACAAATTTGGTTTTGGGTTTTGGATACTGCAGTGTTTTCAGAAATATAAATGTACAGTTAAAACAGAGTAAAGAATACAAGGATCAAGATCTGATTACTGGATTATGGAATGAATCTTGAATTAAAGAAAGAAATGGCTAGCCTAAGAGCAAGGCAAGAAGCAAGACAGTATGTAAAGGTAAAAATACAATAGGGTCCAACACTAGGCTCAGCACTTTATGTGAATTAATGTATTAAATTCTCAAAATCACTCCACGAGGTGTGTAATTTCCTTCCTATTATACAGATAAGGAAGTGAAGCCGGGAGTTGAATAACTTCTCCAAAGTCAGAGGTAGTAAGTGGCAGAACTGGGTTTATCCCCAGGTAGATCTGAGGCAAAGTCCAGGCTTTTAGCTTGCAACCTATAGCCCTTTGCTGTAAAGAGATTGTTTGGCCATCAGTTTGGAGTTGGAGTTTAACTTGCTTTGCTAATTCAGATTGAATCATTCTGAGCCTTGATCCTGAATTTCCCCATTGAGTAAGGACATAAATCCTGAAGGAGGGAGGTAGGTGAGTGTGAGTGATCCTTTGTCTTTTCCGTTTTGAAGAAGAAGGAAGAAAAGTTTCCCTTTCAGACGGTGGCATGGTCCACTTGGTTGTCAGCCATTCTTCCCTTCTGGCTCTAGGATTCTCCTTCCAAGGAGAACTCCAAATCTCCGAGAGGTGCATACTTTTGACCAGATAACCTGCTTGGTTAGAGGTCATTCTTTTGACAACTGTTGCCACATGGTGTCACTGTTGAAACACAGGAAACATAGCCTCCCAGGTAGGGTCCCTGCTGCACAGCATTGTTGCTGAATTACAGGCTGGGGCTGTAGTCTGTCATTGACGCTGCAGAGGAGATCTCTGGTGACCTGCAAGCACCACTGCCTTTGATCACTTGTCTAGCAGTAGTTTCTTCACAGGAAGAAAAAATCTTTCCTAATGTTAATTCAGCTATGATAATTCTAGGCAATTGTAGGCCTGAGCCCTCTACAATTTCAATCTTATAATCATACGAGATGATTTGAGTTTATATATAAAGTCATTTTCACAAAATCCACACTTATTTCCTAGGGTGGCTGAGTTTGGAGGGATTTTCAGTCCTAGCTGTATGATTGCTCAGATTTACTGCTCTTCTCTCCCTCCTTCTTTAGCCAAACCCCAAAGTGAAAGAACTTTCTCTCCATTGTTCTGTCCCAATGCCCATCCCCTTTTTTATCTAAGGAAGAATAGCATTTCTATATGGCAAAACCCAACCTTGTTGCAAAAAAAAGCAAGCTATAACCTTCATGCCTTTCTGCTAGGAGAACTACTCTGCATGGATTAAATCACCTTGCATGAATTCCAGCAGCTCAGTACCAAGATGATCCCCAAGTCCTTGTTAAAAAGTAATTGGTATCATTAGTGTTTGTTGTATAAGAAGAGCTCAGGGTACTTGCAATTAAAGAGTAAGTGATATTTCAATAAAATTAACAATTCAGTAAAAGACGTTTCTCTTATTCCACTGTATACAATGTTCTCTTTCCTAGAAATATTTTCTGTATCTTTAAGTAGTGATTTGAGATGGAGAGTATATATGAAGAAAATGCTGAGTATGGATTTGAAGATCATGAAATGATTAGGCTGGAAAAGACCTTGATAAAGTGTCCAGTTTGTTCTGGACATACAGTCATACAAACATACTGTTAACTCAGTCAGAGAAGAGAGACGTTTACAAATAACGTAAAGTCATAGTTGAAATGAGCTATGCATTATCTTCTACAGCTTCTCAACTCCCTTCCCACCAACAGTAAGCAGTCTATCCCCAAGGCTTGGCTCTCATTTACCTAAAACCAGCATACCTACCCTGGCCTTCTTGGGGCGGGCCATCAATGGGGACTAGTGCTAAATCATCATAGTCTTATTTCTGAGCTCTGCTGCATTATTACCATAGCTGATTAGGAATATGATTACTCAATCCTATGGTAGATAAAGTAGAGTAATCAAATTGGTTAATTCTATGATTAGAAGAAATACAACCAGAATGCTCCTTAGAAACGAGGATGGTGAGACTTCGGCTCACTTACTTTGGACATAGTCATCAGGAAAGACCAATCACTAGGGGTCAGGAAAAACAGGGGAAATTCTCAAAGAGATGGGTTAACACAATAGCCACAATAATGGAGCCAAACACACTAACGATCATGAAGATGGCGCACAACTGTTCTGTTACAATGTCTCCAAGATTTGGAGCCAGCTCAACAGCAGCTAACAACAACAACCCTATGGTAACTGAGAAGCGCCTGTATCCTAGTCTCCAAGACCTTCCAGGAAGTAGAATTTTACATGCTGTCTTGTCAATCACTCTGGAAGTAATTAGTCAAGGAAATCATTTTTTGTTACTACAATATTGATTCATTTCCGTATGAATTAAGAAAAATGAGTTCCTGAGAGGTCATTTATCTTTAAATAGAGGGTAGTAAGTAATAATTGTCACATAGTGATGGCACCTCTCCCAAAGGTAAAACATCAAAATTTAGAATTACAGAAAGGTTTTATAGCTCATTACACTCAAGCTTTTGACTTTTTATTTATAGATAAGGAAGCTCATTGCATTCAGCATTAATCTTCTCATCTGTTAAATCAAGGGCTCCAGATGATTTGCCCTCAATTGCAGAGTTAGTTACTGGGGTGGAAAAAAAGAGCTAAAATTCCTGTCTAAAGCACTTTTGATTACTCCATGCATTAGAACTAATCAGTCATTGTCTTCTAAACCCCCTTCCAAAAAAACCCCAACCATTTCTGGTGAGTCAATTCTGACTCATAGCGACCCTGTAAGACAGAGTAGAACTGCCCCATAGGGTTTCCAAAGAGCAGCTGGTGGATTTGAACTGCTGACCCTTTGATTAGCAGCCAAGCTCTTAACCACTACGCCACCAATGCTCCTTCTAAAAACTTTTCTTCCCTCCCAGAAATCAATGATATTGGAATTCCAGGGTATAGCTTTTCGAACACTTGACTGGAGCTAAGGAAGAAAAGTTGCTTACTTTGTGGCTATTCTTTTGTGGTTTATAGGCAGTCCAAACATGGGTTGTGTGCTGTTATATTTCAATTCTCAAAGATTGTGATGGGCTCCCATGTTACAGTATACTTCAGAGAAAACCACAGAAGCTTCCTTTCGGAGGTTGTGGGGTGGCCTGCAGCTTTGTGTCACCTCATCAGAAAGTGGTCTTTTGACCAGTGCATTCATTACAGAGTGCACTAAAGTGGAGCAGAACACAAGAGAAACATTATAGCTTTCCCAGCCTTTCTGAGTTACTCCAAGGAGAAGATTTTCCTTCCAAAATAACATGTCTGCCTCATGCTCACTCTGCCCAATAGCTCTGCTTCACTGAATGAATTTCCCATGGGGTTCTATAAAAAAAACACCTGAAGGAGTTGGAAATACAAATTTTACGATCTCTTTCATTGAATGGCCTTCCTTCTTTGAAATGGAAACTATATTATCAAGTTATCTTTGGGGGTGGGGTTAGAGCAGGCAGAGATGTTATCCAGATTTAGTGCCAACAAGTTTGAAGTGTGGGGCAGGATATGTGAGTGAAGATGTCCTATCGGGCACTGGGAAAAATTAATTGAAAAAGGCTAGAATTTTGGAGTTAGAAAACTTGAAATAAAGGAACTTACTGTGGGTAGTTTCTTATACTGTGGTGGCTTGCATGTTGCTGTGATACTAGCTATGCCACTGGTATTTCAAATGCCCACAAGGTCACCCATGGGGTACAGATTTCAGCAGAGCTTCCAGACTAAGACAGACCAGGACGGAAAGGCTTGGAGACCTACTTGCAAAAATTAGCCTGTGAAAACCCTATGAATCATAATAGAATATTACCCAATATAGTGCTGGAAGGTGGGCCTCCTGGGTTGGAAGGCATTCAAAATACACAGCGGTCACAACAATGGACTTGAACATACACTACCAACAATTGTGGAGATGGTGCAGAACTGGACAACGTTTCTATCTGTTGTGCATAGGGTTATCATGAGGCGGAGCTTACTAGAAGACAGCTACAAACAACAAACAACGAGTGGACAAGAGTTTGAAAGTTTGTCGCCAGTTTATCAGTCAGGGTTACTGCCACTGCCCTACTGATGTCGACTCATCAAAGCCCATTTCTATCTTTCAAAGCATTTCTATCCTTCCTCTATGATCCTAAATGGTGCAAGGTGCTGAGAAGGACTTTAAACTTGCTTTTTTAATTTTTAATTTTCATTCTCCTTTATTCAAAAAAAAAAATTTAAGTTAGCTGGAAGTTCTATTACATAACTGCTTAAGGCAGTGTTGGAGCTGGAAAGTTACAGTCCAAATCAAAGCAAGTTGCACTCTAGTGTTTCTGAATGACTAGACATTTACATTTGATGGGTCAAACAATGTCTTTTCCTAAACTGGTTTTTAAAACACTTGATTGAACAGCCAAGTTTGGTGTCAGTAATTTGGAGGATACCTCATTCTACCAGAAGGCATATTTTAGGCCCCAATTCAGCTAAACTTTACTGATGTGATACAAAACTTAAGTACAGGAGCGGACTTTTAAAAACATTCACCGATAAAGTACATAAACACCCTAAACCAGAAAAGCAAAGAAAATGGTGTGTTTATGATGCTAATTACTGAGCTTCAGCAGCCCAATTCTAGATACATTAAAAAGTTGCTTAGATTGGCTATGGATCTTCTTTGAATTGTTAAGCATTTGCCTTTTTTTCCCCTGAGGTCAGAGCCCCAATCCTGTAGGAAGAAGCAGAAAAATCTGAAAATGGTTGTAGAATGATCCAAGAACAGCAACAAGAAAAGCTAAGGTAATTATTACACTTTCAGGATTCTAAGGTCATATGTTTTTTGAATTGAAAAAAGTTAATGAAGTTTACAAAGATGACAGATAATTAACCAAGGCAGAAGTGGAAGACGGAATAGTCTAGTTTGTGTGTGAAATGTAGGTGGTAAGATTTGAGGGTACAATGAAAAACCACGGTAAACTGTGATTATTTGCTCTTGAAGAAAAATCATATATCCACTTTCTTGTTGCAATTTTCTGAAAACTTTTTGTGCATGTTCACAATTTGCATACTCTGCAGATTGGGAAATACAGTGGTTATCCACAATAGTTAATGAGGGCAGCCCAAGATTTCCATTTTTCCATAGTGTTTCAAAACCTCTAGGCTAAGTCACCCTCTCTTTGACGTAACTTTAAACATTACAACAAGTATCAGATTATTCCATCCCATAGCATTTTGTTAAAATATACTGAAACAAAGATGTAATACAAATTTCCTGTGGTCCAAGCACCTTGCAAATATTCCCACCAGTGGTTGTCGCCTGGTTGATGAGTGGTGATTGAGGGAACGGCTAATAGATTAGCTTTCCCATCCTTCCGCCTAGTCAGCTATTCCCAGCCTCCTGCTAATGGGCACTTTTAACCAGATTTCCCTTAAATGGGAAGATAAAATGGTAGGTTCTTTCTCTGTCTCTTTGTAGCAGGTCTAAGGTATTAACTCAAGAACCTGGCAGCTACTTCTTTAAAATGTAATGTCAGGTAATCCTCCTCTAACTTCCAGTTTCCTAAAAGGAGATCAGCATAACCTCAGGTGGCCCAGGTCACAAAATGTCATAAAGATACAATTTTATATTGAACATGTGAATATAATGAGTTGTATTCACCCCACTATATAAAGGGTCAGATTCTTTTCTGTCTTTGCAATCTCTTTAGTGGATTGCCTGTACTGTATCATCACATTCTGGTTTAATGTTTATTCAGTAATAAAACTTTCTCTTCTGTATTCATGGAGAGGTTTTCTGGGTTGGGAGTAGATTTTGTTTTTAGTAACTTTTCCCCAGTAATAAACCCTATATCCATTGGCTATACAAACACTCACCTTAACCCAAGATTGAAATCTGAAGCCTGCCTCACTGTTCATACCCTATCCTTAACTTAGTCATTGATAGTATCTCAAACACCCTGGTTACCTGGAAACCTCTTCTCCATTTGCACTATAACCACCAGGGTTCAGGCTGTCGTCATAACTCACCTGAAGATACAAAAAACTCCTAAATACTCTCTCTGCTGGTCTTGTTCCCTTCATAATAGTTCTCTACAAAACTTCCGATCACATTTCTGAAATGAAAATTGATTACATCATTTTCATGTTTAATATCCTTCAATGATCACCAACAGAATAATGCCTGGGCAACCCATTGCAATACTTCATGATCTAACCCTTGCCTATTCCTTCAGCTATGAATGTCACAACTGCCTGCCTCAAACTTAATGGAGCAACAACTCAGAATGGAAGGTATTTCCCAGATTCTTAAAACCATTTCTTTCCTTGTTGCCTTCACTCATGTGGTAACTTTTTTTTTTTTTTAAATGGAAGATTTAAAAGGGGACTAACCAGTAGAATTCATAAACAGTGGGCGTTAGAGGTAAATCTTCTCTGATAACCTTTTTCCCTTTAGTCCTTCAGGATTCATTATAAACTGAATCAAACAAGAAAAACCAACCCTGTTGCCCATGAGTCGATTCCGACTCAAAGCGACCCTATAGGACAGGGTAGAACTGCCCGGTATAGTTTCCAAGGAGTACCTGGTGCATTTGAACTGCTGACCTTTTGGTTAGCAGCTGTAGCAATTAACCATACACCACCAAGGTTTCCCGTTATAAACTAGCCCTCTGCTATTCTTTATTTATAAAATGAGGCTACTTCAGTAAAAATTCACCTTTCGTAATTGTCAGAGAATAATTTTCCCTAGTGGATATATAGAATAGATAATATAGTGGTATACATTGGATCTAATGATGATTGATAAGAAGTAGGACCCAAGTTGTAATCTTGTTCTGAGATGTCTGGTAAAGTTCAGATCCTTCAATATTTATGAGAAGGTACTAAAAATCATAAGAAATAAAGGGCTAAAAGAAAATATGAGATACTTCCAAAACCAAACATCTTTGCACTGGAGGTAAAGACAGCATGAACCACTAATTTGTCCCATGTGTCCGAAAGATGGCCCACTTATCATCGCCATGTTGTGGATTGTTATAGCATTGGATGGATTCTGGAATTAGAAACAATTCCCAAAAAGTGGCAATGAGAAGAGGGTTTTGTAAGCCTTGGACTAAAATGTATTCCTTTGAATCAGGCTTGAAGTGCTGTGAGGAGTTGGTGTTACTGGAGGTTCATTGGGATATTTTGTTGTCCTGTGAAGTCAGGTCCTATCAAGCAGGACCTGTCTTCACTTTTCTTAAATGTCTCCTGTGTCTCATATGAGTCATGACTCTGGAAGAAGTTCTCTGTAACATCATTTGCCTGAAATTCCTATCTCATTTCTTGTATCAGATGCCACTAATGTCTTGCCCTTAGACCTTCTCGGTCTCACCTATGATTCCTGCCATGATGGTGACAGATAGTTCCATGAGGCTTTGTCTCATGTCACAGTGACCGCATCTCACCTCAAGTGCCCGCTCTTTGCTCCAGGGTGTCTCATTGCTGCAGCATAGCACATGGAAGACTACTCTGCATGCATGTACTTGAAGCTCAGAAGAAACTCAGAATTAGTGCCTCTTGGGGCAATCCTCAACCAGTGAGGGTTAGGCATTGATAGGCAAACGCTTCTCTCTCATGATTCGCAGGAGAATAATTCTGACAGGCATTCTACATACTCCTCAGGGACTTACTAACTCATGGAGACGACCTACACACCATTTGAGCAGACAGTAGTAGTTTCTGTTCCCACAAGAGTGTGGGGACTTTGGCTGAATAATCAGGCTGATGCTATATTGTCAAAACAAGAAAATGGCAAAAAACCCACACAAAGAAAACTGGTTACTATCTGCCCCATCTGTCAGCATGTTACATCCCACCCTCATAACTGAAAAAGGAGGGTTGCAATAAAAACGTATCATGCCCACAGAGGACCAGCAGGAAAACCAATTAAAGATGAGCACACAATCAGTAAGTATAAAACATTTCAGGAAAACTATAAAGTAATAGAGATCCAAGGATTAAAAAATGTAAGAAGGGGTTCCCAAGTAAATGGAGCTAATAGAGCAAAATAACTGAGACTTTAGAAAATATATAATCAGAGACCTCCAGAGAGGTGTAGGAAGATTGTGTATCCATCAAAAGACAAGTAAAGATGAAGAAAATTAAAAATTTGACCATTAAATTAATAAAAAGGAAGTCTAGAGGTGGGATAAACAGTAAAATGAACAAAACCGGAAGACAAATGAATGAGCTCGAAAACCAAGCTAAGGAAATCTCCCTAAATGAATTCCAAAGGGAAATATGGAAGAATGGATGAGGCACAGCATGCATATCAGAAGGTCCAGAGGGAGTTCCAGAGGAAGACAGCACAGAGAACAAAGCGGGTAAATGTGAAATAAAAGAAGAAATTGTCCTAGACCTGAAAAAGGCTTGGTGTCAGAATGAAAGAGTCTACTTAATTGCTAAGCAGTGTGGATAAAAAGAAAGAGTTTAGAAAGCACCAACCCTAGTCAACGTAAAAGTAAAATATCAAAACAGCAAGAAAAAAGGAAAAATTCTAAAACGTATGATAGAAGAAAATATAAAAGATGACTTATAAAGTGAGAAGTATTATTTTGCCCAGATGTGATGATAGGAGCTTGGTTAAAGGAGATTGTCATTATTCTTTAGGGAAATGTGCTAAATAATTAGGGGTAAATTCTATGATGGCTGCAACTTACTTTCAAATGGTTAAGCAAAAGAATTGCACGCGCACACACACACACAGGGAAATAAAGTAAATATGCCTACATGCCTATCTAGATGGCAGGTACATGGGTGTTTGCTATGCCATTATTTCAACTTTCTCGTTTGTCTGAACATTTTCTTTCTATAAAGTTGAGGGGGAACTTCTCAGGATCTCGTAGACTGGCAACTACCAACCAAAATTTATCTATAAACTAGCAGATGCCGGAAGGAAATCAGACATCTGACTAGTAACACTAGAAGCAAGAAGATAATGGAGTGATAATTTCTAAGTTCTGAGTAACGTACCTTTTAACTTTTCCAGCCAAACTCTCATTCAAGTGTAAAGGCAATTAAGTCATTAAAAATCATAAAATTTACCAATTACAAGCCATATTTAATAGAACTACTAAAAGACACATTCAATAAAGTTAAAAATAGTGAATAAAAAATGAAGCCAAAATATGTATTATGCATATGGAGTCAATCAACTCTTCATCTACTCTCCCTTCCAAAATCCCCATAAAAATAATATTAAAGAGAAAAAAGATCTAAACTGACAAATAGAAGGAGAACATGACAAAGAAAACAGTTAATTTCTGGAAAACAGAACATATATGGATTTAATGAGGCTGAGGAAGTCATGGTCAAAAAGGCAGATAGTACAGAAAGAGTGACAGGTCACTTGCCAGAATTGGGAGGGGCTCAGGACAAGCAGACACAAAACACAAAGGAAAGAAGTGATGAGGCACAGGGCAAAACAGAATTTTTGTAGATAGTATAAAATTGTATACTGTTAACTCTTCCACCTTCCTTCTCTGTCCTATGCATGGCAACTTTAAGCTAAACACCTCCCCACCTCTCACTCCAGTAAGAGACTGGCAGTTTTTTCTCTAAAGAATGTAATGGCCCTTGAGCTAGACCTCCACCAATGGTATTTTGTTGAAATAGAAAAACAGCCAGTCAATGAGCAGCTCTCAAGCTAGCCACAGAGTTTCCAATCTGGTTTCCAGTGCCGCACTATGAAATATTAATGGAAACAAAAATATTATGAGACTTTTGAAGAAAACCTCCCATGTGCAAGAAAGATACCAAAATAATCAGGGAAAGAAATGACCCTGGAGGAAAGATGGTTTTGAGGTTTTCTTCAAAGCTGTTATCTTAATTAGTATCCTCAGAAAACAAAGCGGATATTGCATCTGTACAACAAGAACAAAGTGTTATGAAAAATAAGCAATTGGAGAACAACAACAACAACAAAAGACTCTTAAAAATATAAAATTGTAAAAGTCAATACCAAGAGCGGAAGATAAAATCAAGGAAATCTCCCCAAAAGCACGATCAAAAGGCAAAGATAAGTGGGAGAATATAATAAAAAAATATAATTAATTCAAGAGCTCCAACCTTATTAATAAAAAGCATAGAGAAAAATGAAAGCGATGAAATTATAATGTAGATAATATAGTCAAGTTTCCCAGAGCTGAAGGGCATCAGTTTCCAGTTTCCAGACAGAAATAAACCAAAAAGTGTGTAGCATGTGATTGAACTAGTATGTACCTAATATTTTATATTCAATTAATATTTTAGTTGATATAAAGGACAAAATATTAAGTATATTCAATAAGTACATTTGAATCACTTTTTTATAACTAATGTGCTTGTGTCTCAGATTTGAGGACTGTGGCATTTTAGCTTCTGAACATCAAAAAGTTAGAGAAAACAAATCTTTAATATAGTCAGCAAATTATGACCCATGGGTGAAATCCAGCCTGCAGCCTGTTTTTATATGGTCTGGGAGCTAAGAAAGTTTTTTTACATTTTAAAAGGGTTGTAAAAAACAAAACAAAACAAAGAGGAATATGTGACAGAGACCATATGTGGCCCACAAAGCCTAAAATATTTACTATCTGGGTTTGCTGACTGCCTGTACTAAGCAAAACATTGAAAGTTAAATGTTGTCCCTTAATATCCTCTTCCAGGGCGTTAGATTCTCAAAGCACTACAGAGTCCTGGGTGGTGCAAATGGTTAACAGCTCCCCTGCTAATTAAAAGGTTGGAGGTTTGAGTCTACCCAGAGGCACCCTGGCAATCTACTTCTGAATAAAAAAGCATAGAAAACCCTACACATGGGGTTGCCATGAGTTGGAGTAAACTTGACAGCAACTGTTTTTGATTTTTTTTTGTTTTGACAGATTTTAAAACACTGTATCAGTAAAGAAACTGGGGAAATGGAGCAACTCGGATTCCTGGAATATCTGAACAACTTTTGCCAAATGTTATCTTACACTGCAGGGAGTTACAACTCAAACTGGACTTTGGTGCCAGGCCAGTTACTTATGTAAGCAGTCACTCAGGGTTCTAAGATGCCAAGGAGCAGTGGGAGGGGCATAGAAACTAAGGAGAGTATGCCCAAAAAAACATTCACATTAAAATGCAAAAAAAATATTCTGTGCTGACCAATCAACTCAGAAATTCATATGATTGGTTCTGGAATCATTGCTGGGATGAATTTCAGATTCTACAATTTCTGCTGCATGTACAGCTTTATTTTATCATTTTCACAAACAACTGAGAGCTGAAATATTGCATAGATTGAAACTGCTAAAATAATCAAAGCTCAAAGAAATTGAAACATAAAGTTTATTCAGAGCAGTTATTCTATATGCATATAGGGAGCCCATTCTGATTGTTAAAAAAAGCAAATGGCTCCAAGTAGGCAATTTACAACGAAACTTATAAAGAGGAGGGAGAAGAATAGAAGATCAATCATTGGCTAATCTTAACGTGATTGACTGAACCTACTTGTTTACCCTTTACCATCGAGTTGATTCCAACTTATAGCAACCCTATAGGACAAAGTAGAAATGTCCCATAGGGTTTCTAAGGCTATAATCTTTACAGAAGCAGACTGCCACATCTTTCTCCTCTGGAGTGACTGGTGGGTTCCAACCACCGAACTTTTGATTAGCAGCTGAGCACTTAACCACTGAGACATCAGGGCTTCTTGATTGAACCCTGCCCTCCACCTTTTAATGAGTTCAATTGATATCATGTCACAAGGTGGTCCATAGTCTGGCAGCTAAAAATTTGGCCATCCACCCACCTGCAGCCATGAGACTTTTTGAAATTTAAATTAAGTAAGCCTAGAGTCTTTTCCACCACTCCTCTGTCAGTTTGGCCTACTGTGGTGCTTACAAGTTACTGTGATGCTGGAAGTTATGCCACCAGTGTTTCAAATAGCAGCAGAGTCACCCATGGTGTACAGATTTCAGCAGAGCTTCCAGACTAAGATAGACTAGGAAGAAGGGCCCAGCGATCTACTTCTATAAAGAAAAAATTGGCCAGTGAAAACCTTATGAGTAGCAGTGGAACATTGTCTGATATAGTGCCGGAAGATGAGCCCCTCAGGTTGGAAGGCACTCAAAATATGACTGGGGAAGAGCTGCCTTCTCAAAGTAGAGTCAACCTTAATGATGTGGATGGAGTAAAGCTTTCAGGACCCTCATTTGCTGATGTGGCACAGCTCAATGAGAAGAAACAGCTACAAACTTCCATTAATAATCAGAAAGTGGAATGTACAAAGTATGAATCTAGGAAAATTGGAGGTTGTCAAAAGTGAAATGGGATGCATAAAGATCGATATCCTAGGCATTAGTAAGCTAAAATGGACTGGTATTGGCCATTTTGAATCAGGCAATCATATGGTCTACTATACTAGAATTGACAAATTGAAGAGGAATGGATTGCATTCATTGTCACAAAGAACATTTCAAGATCTATCCTGAAGAACAACACTGTCAGTGACAAGATAATATTCATACACCTACAAGGAAGACCAGTCAGTACAACTATTATTCAAATTTACGCACCAAAGACTAATGCCAAAAATGAAGACATTGAAGATTTTTGCCAACTTCCGCAGGCTGAAATTGATCAATTTCAATTTTACATGATTAGGTTACAAAAAAAAACTACGACTGTTGTCTTGCTAGCAGACCGTTTCTTTTGTTGGCTTTAGTGACACATGGAGAAGCCAACATGTCTTCGTTACCTAGTGCTGCCATCACAAAAAATACCACAGGTGGGTGGCTTTAAAGAACAGAAATTTATTTTCTTGTAGTTCTGTAGGTTCAAGGTTCAAATTCAGGGCATTGGCTCTAGAGAAAGGTCCTTCTTTTTCTCTTTCAACTTCTGGTAGCTGCCAGCAATCATTGGCATCCCTGGGCTTATACATTAATCTGCCTCTGTCTTCACATGGCATTTCCTCTTGTGTGCCTGTGTCTGTTCTGCTCTTCTTATAAGACACCACTCAGAAGGGACTAGTGTTAGGACTCACTCTAATTTGGTATGACCTCATTAACATAATAGAAAACCCTATTCCCAAACAGGGCCATATTTACTGATATAGGGGTTAGGACTTTAACGTAACTTTTTTTTTTGGTGGGGGGTGGGGGGGCACAATTCAGTCCATAACATGCAATTTCTTAATTTTTGTTTTATTCTCATCTTTTATGGAGTAAAATGCAAACATTTTGATTTCTGTTATAAGTACATCTCATGACTTTAAATTCCATCCATATGCTGATGACTCCCAAAATTTGTATCTCTAGCCCAGATCTTATCTCAAAAGTTGAGTACGAGTCAGAATCTCTCTGGAAGCAAATGTAAATCCTAAAGCACTGTAGGATATAACGTGGCACTATTTTCTCTTATTGCAATGCTTCTCTGGAAAGTTCTATCTCAAGTTTTGTTTCTTCTCCTTAAATACTTGATAATCTGTCTGCAACAACATACTACAGAGATTCTTCCTGATACCGATTTTAATAAATGTTTACATTTTAACTTTGAAGGACAAATTATATGAACAGGTCAGTAACTATTTTCAAATTAGAAGATCTTGTTTATTTGTAGAATTAGAAAATTATACAGCCAAATAATTTGCTTTAGCATTGGTCAAAATTATAATTGAAGCAAAAGGCCATAAATTTTCCAAATACTTAAAGAGAAAACTTAAAATAATGAGGATATAGTTGATAAGACGGCCTATAGAATTCAAAGCAGTGAGCTAGCAATTGAGAAGCTGGAGAATATTTAAAACTGCATTATCTTTAGTCTATAATCTGACTGCATAAAATTGAGGATTTCTTTTCAAAAAATTCTCCTATGATTCACTTTTGCATAACTAATGACCTAGAAGGAGCCCTGGTTAAGAGGTCCGCGGCTAACCAAAAGGTCAGCAGTTCAAATTCACCAGCTGCTCCTTGGAAACTCTATAGGGCAGTTCTACTATGTCCTATAGGATCGCTATGAGTCGGAACCGCCTTTTCAGCACCTAAGGCCACAGCAAGACACAAGCCCCCACATGTCTGTCAGTTTGTTGTACTGTGGGGGCTTGCATGTTGCTGTGATGCTGGAAGCTATGCCACCGATATTCAGATATCTGCAGGGTCAGCCACGGCAAACAGGTTTCAGCTGAGCTTCCAGACTAAGACAGACTAGGAAGAAGGACCCGGCAGTCTACTTCTGAAAAAAATTAACCAATGAGAACCTTAAGAATAGCAGCAGAATATTGTCTGAGATAGTGCCGGAAGATGAGCCCCCCAGGATGGAAGGCACTCAAAAGACAACTGGGGAAGAGCTGCCTCCTCAAAGTATAGTCGACATTAATGACGTGGATTGAGTCAAGCTTTTGGGACCTTCATTTGCAGATATGGCACAACTCAAAAAGAGAAGAAACAGCTGCAAACTTCCGTTAATAATCGGAACATGGAATGTACGAAATATGAATCTAGGAAAATTGGAAATCATCACAAGCGAAATGAAACACATAAACATCAATATCCTAGGCATTAGTTAGCTGAAATGGACTGTATTGGCCATTTTGAATTGGACAACCATATGGTCTACTATGCCTGGCATGACAACTTGAAGAGGAATGGTGTTGCATTCATCATCAAAAAGAACATTTCAAGATCTATCCTGAAGTACAATGCTGTCAATGATAGGATAATATCCATACGCCTACAGGGAAGACCATTAATACGACTATTATTCAAATTTATGCACCAACCACAAAGGCCAAAGATGAAGAAATTGTAGATTTTTACCAACTTCTTCAGTCTGAAATTGATCGAACATGCAATCAGGATGCATTGATAATTACTGGCGATTGGAATGAGAAAGTTGGAAACAAAGAAGAAGGATCGGTAGTTGGAAAATATGGCCTTGGTGATAGAAATGATGCAGGAGATCACATGATAGAATTTTGCAAGACCAATGACTTCTTCATTGCAAATACCTTTTTTCAACAACATAAACGGTGACTATACACGTGGACCTCACCAGATGGAATACACAGGAATCAAATCTACTACCAAGAGATGATGGGAAAGCTCAATATCATCAGTCGGAACAAGGCCAGGGGCTGACTGTGGAACAGACCATCAGCTGCTCATATGCAAGTTCAAGAAGAAACCAAAGAAAATTAGAACAAGTCCATGAGAGCCAAAGTATGACCTTGATTATATCCCACCTGAATTTAGAGACCATCTCAAGAATAGATTTGACAAGTTGAACACTAATGACCGAAGACCAGACGAGTTGTGGAATGACATCAAGGACATCATATATAAAGAAAGCAAAAGATCACTAAAAAGACAAGAAAGAAAGAAAAGACCAAACGGATGTCAAAAGAGACTCTGAAACTCGCTCTTGAATGTCTAGTAGCTAAAACAAAAGGAAGAAATGATGAAATAAAAGAACTGAACAGAAGATTTCAAATGGCTGCTCCAGAGGACAAAGTATTATCATGACACACGCAAAGAGCTGGAGATAGAAAATCAAAACAGAAGAACACACTCTGCATTCCTCAAGCTGAAAGAACTGAAGAAAAAATTCAAACCTCAAGTTGTAATAGTGAAGGATTCTATGGGGAAAATATTAAATGATGCAGGAAGCTTCAAAAGAAGATGGAAGAAATACACAGAGACATTATACCAAAAAGAATTGGTCAATGTTCAACCATTTCAAGAGGCAGCATATGATCAGGAACCGATGGTACTGAAGGAAGAAGTCCAAGCTGTACTGAAAGCATTAGCAAAAAACAAGGCTCTAGGAATTGATGAAATATAAACTGAGATGTTTCAACAAACGGATGCAACGCTGAAGTCGTCACTCGTCCATGCCAAGAAATTTGGAAGACAGTTACCTGGCCAACCAATTGGAAGAGATCCATATTTATGCCTATTCCCAAGAAAGGTGATCCAACCGAATGTCACACACAAGTAAAATTTTGCTGAAGATCATTCAAAAGCTGCTGCAACAGTATGTTGACAGGGAACTGCCAAAAATTCAGGCCAAATTCAGAAGAGGACGTGGAACCAGGGATATCATTGCTGATGTCAGATGGATCCTGGCTGAAAGCAGAGAATACCAGAAAGATGTTTACTTGTGTTTTATTGGCTATGCAAAGGCATTGATTATGTGGATCATAACAAATTATGGATAACATTGTGAAGAATGGGAATTCCAGGCCACTTAATTATGCTCATGAGGAACCTGTACACAGATCAAGAGGCAGTTGTTCAGAAAGAACAAGGGGATACTTGCATGGTTTAAAGTCAGGAAAGGTATGCGCCAGGGTTGCATCTTTCACCCTACCTATTCAGTCTGTATGCTGAGCAAATAATCAGAAAAGCTGGACTATATGAAGAAGAAAGGGGCATCAGGACTGGGGGAAGATTCATTAACAACCTGCGATATGCAGATGACACAACCTTGTTTCTGAAAGTGAAGAGGACTTGAAGCCCTTACTGATAAAGATCAAAGACCACAGCCTTCAGTATGGATTACAACTCAATATAAAGAAAACAAAAATCCTCACAACGGGACCAATAAGCAACATAATTATAAACAGAGAAAAGATTGAAGTCATCAAGGATTTCTTTTTACTTGGACCCACAATCAACATCTATGGAAGCAGCAGTCAGGAAATCAAAAGGTGCATTGCATCGGGCAAATCTACTGCAAAAGACCTCTTTAAAGTGTTGAAAAGCAGCTGTCCCCTTGAAGACTAAGGTGGACTTGACCTAAGCCATGGTATTTTCAATCGCATCATATGCATGCGAAAGCTGGACAACGAATAAGAAGACCGAAGAAGAACTGATGCCTTTGAATTGTGGTTTTGGCAAACAATATTGAATATACCATGGATTGCCAAAAGAACAAACAAATCTGTCTTGGAAGAAGTTCAACTAGAATGCTCCTTAGAAGGAAGGATGGCAAGACTACGTCTTACACACTTTGGACATGTTGTCCTGGAGAAGGACATCATGCTTGGTAAAGTAGAGGGTCAGCGAAAAAGAGGAAGACCCTCAACGAGATGGATTAACACAGTGGCTGCAACAATGGGCTCAAGCATAGCAATGATTGTGAGCATGGCGCAGGATTGGGCACTGTTTCATTCTGTGGTGCATAGGGAGGGTCGCTATGAGTCAGAACCAACCGACTTGACGGCACCTAACAACAACAACACAACAACTACGACCTAGAGACAATGGTGTTTATTTTACTTGTTTTTGTGGGAAATTGTGCTTATTCATTATTTGTTTGCTATAATTAACCAAACTCAATCACTGCTGTTGTAGAATTTAACCCACTGACAGTGGCTTCACTGATCTTGCCATAGCCAACACAACCACCAACTCCTGGATTCTCTAGGAGTTAAAACAAGCATTTGTAAACTTTTTCTCTCTTGCATCATTGCTGGCTGGTGAATATGGTTAAGCACTGGACTACTGTCATGGATTGAATTGTACCCCCCAGAATATCTGTCAACTTGGCTAGGTCATAATTCCCAGCATTGTATGATTGTCTACCATTTTTCATCCGATGTGATTTCCCTGTGTGTTGTAAATCCTATCACTATGATGTTAAACGAGATGGATTAGCGGCAGTTATATTGATGAGATCTACAAGATTAATAGTGTCTTAAGCCAATCTCTTTTGAGATATAAAAGGGAGAAGGTAGCAGAGAGACATGGAGGACCTCATAACAGTAAGAAAGCAGAGCCGGAAGCAAAACACGTCCTTTGGACCCGGGGCCCCTGCACCTGAGAAGCTCCTCGACCAGGGTAAGATTGATGACAAGGACCTTCCTCCAGAGCTAACAGAGAGAGAAAGCCTTCCCCTGGAGGTGATGCCCTGAATTTGGACTTGTAGCTACTATACTGTGAGAGATAAATTTCTGTTTGTCAAAGCCATCCACTTGTGGTATTTCTGTTATAGCAGCACTAGATGACTAAGACAACTACTAACAGAAAGGTTAGTGGTTTACCCAGGGGCTTCTTGGAAGAAAGCCCTGGTGATCTACTTCTGAAAGATCATAACCATTGAAAACTTTATGGAACACGGTCCTACTCCAACACACACAGGACCACCATGAGTCAGAATGGACTTAACAGCAACTGGTTTGGTTTTTGGTTTCTGTCTTGCACAGGTTTATGGTAGGTTTATTTTTTTTAAAATACATGAATTCTCAATCATTTCATCTCTACTTAGTTACTGATATAGCTGTCCTAGTAAATTATCTAGGTTCTGGATTCTGGCACATCATTTACTCTATGGTCATGGAAGAGTTTCTTTACCTTTCCAAGTCTGTTTCCTCATCCATAAAATCTGGCTTTCGAAGACGGTTGTATGGCATAGAGATTGATTCATGGTAAATACTCAGAAAATAGCATTTCCTCCCTTTATGTAAGATGCAGGACATTTTTCCTTTTCTTTCTATATGCCCTTCCCCCCACCCCTTTTTTTTTTTTTTACAAATAATAACATTATTTTATAAACAATTACTTAGAATTCTCGTTTAGTTAAAGATACTGACTGGATGATTCATTACAATGAAGATTTTATTACAGAAGCTGAGGCAGAGGGAAAAGTTCAGGGCTGCGAATCTGAAAACTCATCATCCTCAAACAAAGAAAAGATTTAAGATATCAGCCAGACCCTCCTTACTTTTAAAAATATGTTTAGTAATTGGGGTAGTTATTTCCAAATGCATGTTTGACAGTCTTTGAAAATTGAATGGTCTCTTGTTTCCCTTCTCAAAAATATTTCCCCATGTTAGGTCTATGTTTCCCAATTTGCCTAATCATGAGGAACAGGTTAAAAATAGATGTTTAGAGCCTCTCCACTGGAGAGGCTGATACATTGAGGTTGGGACAGGGTCCAGAAATCCCTATGTTTAACTGTCATCCCAGGTGGTTCTTATGATCGGGTAAGTATAGGAAAGAGTGTATCAGCTGATCTGCCCATTTTGCTGATTGGGGGAAAGTATATATATGCGAGTCAACCACTAAAATTATATTTTTCTAAGTCACAACATGCTCAAATTCAATAATTGTTCCCTTAGAGTTAGCAGGGGGTTGAGGCCTGCAGGGCTGCAAAGTTCTTTACAGTGAAGATTGAGAAGGTGATTTTTTCCACAGAGCCTTTTTGTGGTAGGGTTATATTCCAGCATTTACCTATGTGTTTTCTAAGTAATCCCCTCCCTCTCTACTCTCTCACAGGTACACAGAGGACTTTCTTCTCTCCCTCCCTCCATGTTGCCCTCACTTCCTCCCTCTTTCCCTCCCTACAGTATATACCAAAGCAGAAACAAAGACTAAAAGAAGCTTTTGGCTTAATGTCAGTTGGTAGGGTTGGAAGATGTGCTTGCCAAGATCAGATCAGAGTAGAGGGAAGAAAGAGGGGAAGACAAAAACCAAACAGGATATGGGGTGGGGAGAGTGGTGGGCTGAGGGCTACAGAATAGGGAGGAGGTAACGAATGTCTATCTCAGGACTAGGATGTGGAGGGGAAGAGACTGAGCCTGACCTCTGTTCAGGTGTAGACCTCCCACTGACCTGCTGTCCAACAGTCCTGACACTTACGAGGGAGATAGCATGAACATCTCCTGTGGAGGTAAGCCTCTGAAGGAAGGACATTGCTCTTTGATTTGCACGGCCTGTGAAAAAAACATGTGAACTAAAGTATGTAATTGAAGTATAAGTTCAGAAAACCAAACCCTTACCTTTTGGTAAGTATTTTTTCCCCCAGTCCTTTTGATAATATCTTCATAGTCACAGGGTCAGGCGGAGTTTTTGCTTATTTCTACCCTAAGGTCAGACCATTAAAGCACATCTATATATTTCTAGAGGTTTTTGGATTTCTCAGTTCTCATTTCTGATGAAAAAGAATGGATATGACTCTCATTGTCCATTTTCATTAGTCAAGATAGGCGAGCTACTAACAAATAATCCCAACATCTCTGTGGCTAAACCACTGTTAGGTTTCTAACCAGACCTGGAGTTTTTCCTGTTACATAAGTGAAGTAACATTTTTATAGGATACCCATGTATTTATTCCTAGGGTCCTTGTGGTCAATAGGCCATCACCAAATATCCCTACATGTCAAAACACCTGATTACCACTTCATCCCTGCTGTGCATTATGGTAAATACTCTCACTTTGTCTGTGTCAGCTAAATGTAGCTTCTGCTACTCTGGGATTTCATTATCCCCTTTGAAATCAGGAGGTCCACCACAATCGTGGCATCTCCGACCATCATATACAGTTACATGAAGAGTTTTAAGGATATTGGTGCTACTCTTGCCAGTGCATTTCTCAGTGTCTTAGTGAAGACAGGCTCCTCTGAGCCTCTTGGGGGATGCAGTGGTGGTGTGTGCACACACTGCACAACCCACCTTGACATTTCTATATTCCTAAGCCTTTGGATTCCTTTCTCTCTGCCGGAGAGATTCTGGCATCTCAATCTCATTGAAAACAGAGCTTCCAACTGGTTCGTTCAGGTTTGAACCCCTGCTGAGAATTTTTTTCTAATTTTTTATTGTACATTAGGTGAAAGTTTACAGAGAAAATTAGTTTCACATTCAATAGTTGATAGATTAAGTGCTTCATGACATTGGTTTCATTCCCCACAATGTGTCAGCACCCACCGTATTTCCATCCTAGTCTCCCCGTTTCTTTTAGTCCTGATTTTCTACCCCTTCCTGCCTTCTCATCTTTGCTTTTGGGCAAATTTTGCCCTTTTGATATCATATAATTTATTGTTCTAAAGAGTACATGCCTCTCTGGTGTTATTGTTTATTTTATGGGCCTGTCTATTGTTTGACTGAAAGGTAGTCTCCCGGAATGGCGTCAGTTCCAGGTCAGAAGAGTGTCTTAGGGCCATAATCTCAGGGTTTCCTCCAGTCTCTGTCAGTAAGTCTGGTCTTCTTTGTGAATTTGATTTTTTGTTCTACAATTTTTCTCCTGCTCTGTCCAGGACCCTTTGTTGATCTCAGTCAGAGCTGTCGGTAGTGGTAGCTGGGCACCATCTAGTTTTCTGGTCTCAGTGTCATGTAGGCTGTGGTTCATGTGGTTTATTAGTCCTTTGGACTAATTGCTCCCTTGAGTCTTTGGTTTTCTTCATTCTCCTTTGCTCTGGACAGTAAGAGACCAATAGGTGTATCTTAGATGCCTGCTCACTAGCTTTTAAGATCCAGGCAATACTCACCAAAGGAGGATGCAGAACATTGTCTTTATGAACTATGTTGTGTCAATTGATGTAGATGTCCCCCAAGTCTATGGTCCTTCACCTTCAAGCTTAGGAACTTCATCCTGTGAGGCGTTGGTTATGTCTAAGAAGTTGCCCTGACTGTGGCCCTTGTGTGCTCTATTGTCCATGTTATTACATAAGCAGCACCTACATTAAGTATGTAGAAATATCCACCACCAAACCTATATTTGCAGGTGGGTATGTTCCCTTACACCCTCCCATACCTCTTGGCATACCTATCTACCTATGTATCCCTTTGTAAATTATTGTTTGTTAGTACTGTTGTTGCAGGATTGCTTATGAAGAATTTGCATTTCTAACAAGTTCTCAGGGATTGCTAATGCTGCTGGTTAGGAGTCAATTCTAGTAGAGCAGTAGTTCTCAAAAATTATTATACATAAGAATCACCATGGATGTTAACGTGTAGATTCTGATTCAGTATTATCTGGGGTGGAAATGCAAATTCTCAGCAGGGCTTCAAACCGGAATGAACTGGTTTGAAGCCCGGATTGAAAGTAAGCCAAAGTGAGCTTAAGTTTAGTCAATCAACCATGTAAACTGACAGAGCCAGTCCACCTGCACAGGCCCACACATTAAATTCAGAATCTCTGGCAAATGCACCCATATCAATAATTCAGCTATAGTCAGTATTATATTATTTCCTCCCTGATCCCATATATATTTTAACATTTCTGCTGATATCAATCACTAAAATCTTACAATTCCTTTGAAATATAAACTATTTCCTCCCAAGTCACACTTGTTTCCAGGAACATGATGAGATATGACCAAAATTATTGATTTACAGATAGCAAGGGGTAGTTGGGGTTGGTTTTGAGGAGAATAAGCCTCCCCTTGCGAGGTAGCTGCCACAGATTAGGACATTACAAGGCCCAACAGGGAGCCTACTAGCAACAAAAAAAATATGGCTTGCAGAGTTTCAGCCTCAGCATCAGAAAAAAGCAGAAAAAAGTGGGTTTGAAGCTAGGGACAATGGTTAATTAACCAGCACAATGCTCTAATGATTGAGGCAGTGAACCTTGCTTTTATTTTGTGAGTGTATCCTGAAAGCAGAAATGCGTCTTGCTCTAGCATTTTGAACAGTATCCTCAGTGTGAAGAAAGTAAAATGAGCTCACATTGATGACAGCATTATGTTTTTGTTTTTAATTGACTTTTTTTTTAAGTAAATAATTTTGATAGAGAAATGATCACGTCTATTTTGGATCAAATCCTTAATGTCAAGTTTGTCTGTGAGGCAAAGAAAAAAAGCTAGGTGAGAAGGGCAGGTTAGACTTTAATCTGTAAACAATGGGAAGCCATCCTAGCTCTGACAAGACATGAATGAGGTCAAGAAATTGACCACAATCTCCAGTACATTGAGCCGAGCTCTACCTTTCCTTCATGGCCTGTCTTTTTTTTTTTTTCCCATGAAACTTAGTCTCCTTGTCAAAATTAATTTATTCCCTTTCTCTGTTCAATAGCAGGAGTCCCTGGATGGTGCCAACAGTTAAGCACTTGATGATTAGCTGAAAGGATGGTGGTTCGAATCCATTTAGAGGTGCCTTGGAAGACAGGCCTGGAGATCTGCTTCCAAAAGTTCACAGTGTCGAAAACTCTATGGAGTACAGTTCTACTCTGCACACGTGGAGTTGCCGTGAGTCAGAATCAAGCCCGTGGCAACTAACAACAACTCTATTCAATAACACATTTTATACATGAATTATCAGACTAATTTTCTGTTATCAGTGACATTTGTGTATAAATGCATATGCATGTTTTACCAAACCTTGCTATCACTTTGGTTCTGATCTTTTGCTCCAATTCTGATAGCTTGGCCTCTGTCTTATTCCTTTGTTCTCTAGAACATCTGTATATAATCACTACTTCAGTACCTTGAGAATTGGATTTAGTCTTACCAGCAGTTTCTTTCCAGAAGTTAACTCTGAGGCTATTTCTTCCAGAAGGTAACTTCTGAGTATCGCTATGTTCTTGCTCACCTACATACACGCATTGAACACCCATAACTTATGGAAATCTGGATGAGAAGTTGGAATTTGTAGGTCTGCTCATCCTATATCTGCCAAACGAAAGACTTTCCCATCAAATTCCACACTAATTCTAGGGAGAAGGGTCAAACTCCAAGTCTTATAATAAATTAAAACAATGTCTAACCATGTATTGACATAGTTTTCTTTTATCTTGCTAATCTTTACTGAAATGAGCCCTTGTGTCATAGTGGTGAAGAGCTTGGCTGCTAACTAAAAGGTTGGCAGTTCAAAGCCTCCGGCCACTCCTTGGAAATTCCATGAGGCAGTTCTACTCTGTCCTATAGGGTCACTATGAGTCAGAACCAACTCAACAACACCTAAAAATAACAACAATCTTTATTAAAAGCCATAAAGTTAGAGGAGCAGGAAGAAAGCATAACACAAAGAAAAAGCAATGACTGTAGAAAATCACCTACCTGAAGGGAAACCTATTCACCCAAACATGGATTTATCTATAACTCAATTAACAGTTCTGTCTGACCTCCAGCTTTTCAAGAAAAGCGATAATGAACATATATGATTTCAAAAAAGGAAACAGTGCATGAGCTTCTGTGAGAGAAAGGAAATTACTACACTGCATGGGCAGTAAAAAATGAGGAATAATTGTTGCATGGATGTGAAAAAAATCGCAATGCTTATCTTTCACAGTGAATCAAGTGTTCCTAGTGAAGCTGATAAACTGATGGCTCAGCACTCCTGGGCACTTGTTCACTTCTGTCTGCAGATGCCGTCTTCCACAAAGCCTGATTTTTGCTCCCTCATAGTTTACAAGATACAAGAACATTACAGATTTTGTAACTCCTGGCTCAGAGCAATTCTGTCATTCTTACGTTCAACTCTTAGAGCCAGGCTAATGTTGAACACACTTACTGGTGTGTGTGTGTGTGTGTGTGTGTGTGTGTGCACGTGAGTCCATGCACACTCATATTTGTATGTGTATATGGAGGCGGTAGTGGTGGTGGAGGTGGGCTAAACCTTTTTTAAAAGTATCCAAACATGCCATAAAAACACATGCACATGTACGTAAACATATGTACACAACTGTACACATATATGCTGCTTGCAGAAAGAATAAAGGAATCACTTCAATTTGCATATTATAATAGATTTTTTTATATGGCAATAAACACAAAGCAATTACCCTAGAACCAATTTCACCCACCCATGAGAACTTTCTCACAGTGTTGAAATAAATTGCTAAGTAGAGATGGCAGTGCCAACACTTTACCTTAGGAAATAATTTTTATATGATTCAAAGACAATAAAGCAAAGACTATCAAATATTTATCTACATTGCCTCAGACAAGCATCAAAGAAAAAAAAAGTTCCTTACCCGAAAATGACCGGGACTGAAAGATATTCCCACTACAACAACTGACCACATTTTGCTCTACACTTTCTACGGCTGAAAGATGGCTTGGAAATCCTTGAAAAGTAGAAGTTCAAGAAATATAGAATTATATATGCTAAACCTCAAGCAGGCACTAGTAGAAAATCATCCTTTACCAATGAATTTCCTTGGGTGAGGCTATAAGAACGAAAATACAGGTGAATTGAGAATGTACTACTAATCTTGTTTGAGAAAAGGTAGTGGAGTGAAGGAAAGCAGTTGATGAAGGGAGGATGGTGATATTGTGGTAAACGGTTATCAGAGAGGCTGAGGGCTGCCAGGAACTTGGAGGTTTTAAGGCAAAATAGAATAGAGGATTGGGGAAAACCTAACCTATAATGATCAAAATTGAGTGAAAAAGATAGTAGCTCAGAGCATATGTTTGACACCCCTCTTCAACAGCTTTCTCTTTAAACTACCTAAATATATATGATATATTGTATACATACATATATGATACCTTGTGTGTATATGTGTATGTGTGTGTATATACATTCATTATTGTGTGTGTGTGTTTGTGTGTGTGGAGAGAGAGAGAATAACTTGCATTATTAGCACCAGAAGCTGAGAAGAGATGTCAGCCCCGGGGAACAGGCATTCACTAACAACTATCATAGATCCCAAGAATGCTTTCCATATGGTGCCAAGCAGACTGGATTAGCACTTGAAGGAAATGAACAGAAAACATCTGTGGCTATGAAGGACAAGGGCTTAGGCAGTGTTTGAAAGACTGAGAGATCTTTCTCAGACCAAAGCCCTTGGGCACAGTGGATGAGGACATTCAGTGAGAGCTGTGGTAGTGAGGCTCGGGTACAGCAGAGGCTTTGCGGAGTAGCAGGTGGTGGCGGCAGCCACTATGGAGGAGAAGTATCTCGAGTGTTCTTCGCTGATGCACTGGAAGTGGCTTGTGGGCATTAGGTCCCAGTGAAAAGGCATTCACTAAGAGCAGTGGACCATGGACATGACAGCTGTGACTTTGAGGTATGGTTTTCCTCGGTGGTTAGGGTGTTTTGCTAATATACTGACAGCCTCTGGGCAAATTAAGTATGGAACTGAGTGTATGTGCGGTGACACGATAAGGAGGGCCAGCATTAGTGGTGGAGTGAGGATCTTGTCCCCAAAAGACAGGATTGTTCTACATTAGTAAAGAGGTCTGGGCACGCCGGACCTAGATTTTGAAGGGTGACTTCATCAATGATGGAAGTAGGTGGCTGCCGACGGAGAACCACTATATCAGCTCAACAATGGTCCAGTTCCTTTCCTACCTGCCCAGGCTGTGCTGAAAATTAAGAGAATTCTTATGAAGCATCAAAGTGGAAAATGAGACTCCAGAAAGAAGCCACCAGACAAGGGTAGAAAACTCATTATTTAAGAACAAATAAAGAAAAGAAGAGGCTTACAAAAAGAATCTATAGCTTAAAGAAAAGAGTACATAAGAGAGGAAATATAAAAATTGACTAAAGTAAACAAATTTTTAAGAATACCTGGACAGTATTCAAACTCCTTCATAGGAATTACAGGGAACTTCATTTGACTTTGCACCTGTTTACTTCTCTGGTCTTACCTATACACTGAACCACCTCTGAGCCTTCCAATACTCTATTCTTTCTCTTAGAACACTCTTAATTCTAATGCTGGCATCACTGATTTATCTTTAAAAATCATCTCCTGGTCTCCGGCAAGATGGCGGTCTAGGCAGAAGCACCACGCCGTCCCTCCACAACAAAGATCCGAAAAACTAAGCCAAACAGAGAATCAACAATCCTGAA
>NW_004444411.1:70162-75440 GCF_000243295.1 Trichechus manatus latirostris | reverse complement strand
CATCTCCTCTAGGATGCCTTACCATACTACTTCCTCAGACACGTGCCACCCATGTCCGTTCCCCAAGTGGATTAGGTGTTCTTGCTGTGTGGACTCATTAAACAATCTACCTATCAACTTCTCTTATTATAGCATTTATTATCTTTTATTGATTTGCTTATTTGTCTGTTTCTCCTACCAGACAATAAGACATGGCACCTTCTCTCACAAAGCAAGCAGATAATTGGTATTTAAAAGACAATTGTCAAATGAATGAAAATCTGGATTTGATGTTTAATTTTTTTAAATCTCATACTACAGTGAAAGGAAGCTGGCCTATAGTCAGGTACTAATAAATAGCTAGATAAGAGAATAATGCTTTGAAACCAAACAGGTGATAAATTTAAAATGAGGTAGAATCAGTAATAAAATAACTACCACTCCATAAAGTCAAATCAGTGATACGGAGGACAAGCTTGAAAATGTCTCCCACAACGTAATGGAGAAATAAGTAAAAATAGGAAAAATTTATAAGGTGGAAACTACAAAACAAACATAGAGATAATCAACATTTTTAAAGGTGATTACAAAAAAAAAAATGAACTAGAAGAAAAATTCAAAGTTTTAACAGAAGAAAACTTTCCTACCACTGAGGAAAAGACCTAACTTGACAATTGAAGGAGTCTACTAAATTCTAGAGAAATGTTAATGTCAAGATGTTAACCTAGATTAGAAACTTGTATGCAAGAATAAGAGAGAATTATGTTGGCATCCAAGTCAAAAATTTTACCTACACACACACACATAAAAAAAATTCATCTTGGGAAGAGGGAGTGGTGCACACAAGAATGCAGGAAAAATGTAAAGCAAAGAAATAGCTACATAAGCAAGCTTGAAAGCAGGTCCTGGAAGTAAAGAATTGTGGTTAAAGCTGAATGGTCCATATCAAAACCAAAACCAAACCCGCTGCTGCTGAGTCAATTCCGACTCAGAGTGACCCTGCAGGACAGAGTAGAACTGCCCCATAGTGTTTCCAAGGCTGGAATCTTTATGGAAAGGGTCACTGCCACATCTTTCTCCCACGGAGCAGTTGATGGGCTCGAACCACCGACCTTTTGCTTAACAGCCCGGCGCTTAACCACTGCGCCACCAGGGCTCCTTGAATGATCCATAAATGTATCAAAAATCTGATGTTCATGCCCTCAAGTGGGGCAAGGAGTTGAGAGAATGCTCACTAAATAATGCTTGCACCCACCAAGCTCTGTCCTACGTGAAACAATGAATTAAAATAAAATTTCTACCACTGGCAAAGAAGGTGGACTTCGACCCTAGATAACGAACGAAAAAAACAACACCTGTGAGAAACCAGGAGCCCAAACCTGAAGGCTTGAAATTCAAAATAACCACGAAGTGCAAAACCACAATGTGGCGAGCAGGGTTAAAGACACTGGTCTGCCAAGCTTTGGGTGTGGTACAGGATCTGAGAATTTTAGCTACCATGAGGTAAAGAGGCTAGAAAGAGATCCACTCAAGACAAGGAATCAGAGAGAGCTAGACTTAAGACTCAAAGCCAGGGATTCGGGTGGAGTTGCCATGGTTATGAAAGGGTACCGGGAGTACAAAAAAAAAACAACCACCACCACCTGTGGATAACCTAAAAAAGCACGTGGCTACAGTTTTTCGGAAGCTATGAGCGTAGAGAAGGAGCCTTGGTGGCACACTGGTTAATGCTCAGCTGCTAACCGAAAGGTCCAAAGTTTGAACTCATCCAGCCGCTCTGTGGGAGAAAGATTTGGCAGTCTGCTTCCTTAAAAATTATAGCCTTGGAAACCCCTATGGGGCAGTTCTACTCTATATGAGTCGGAATCAACTTGTCAGCAACGGGTAATGAGGGGATGGGCGTAGACAAATGGACGAACCTAGAAGCAGCCTCATAAACCAGAATGGAAACCAGCTGCTAACTGGCTCAGGACAGGACTGTATCTACGTGGTCCATATTACAGAAGAATTGAGCCCTAAAAAAAAAAACCAAACCAGTTGTGGCTGAGTAGATTCTGACTAGACTCATGGTGACCCATGAGTTACAGAGTGGAACTGCTTCGTAGAGTTTTCTTGGCTACAGTCTTTACAGAAGCACATCACTAGAACTTTCTTCCATGGCACTGCTGGGTGGGTTCAAATCACCAGCCTTCAAGTTGGTCATATAGCACAAACCATTTATACCACCTAGGGACTTTAGTTGAGCCCTAAGCCTTCATTATTGTACAAGACCTGGTTCTAGTTTGGGAGGCCATGTAGTGTTAGTAGAGGCAACCCCAAAACTGCTAGATAGAGAAGAGAAGAAAAAGAATTTCCACTCAAAATGAGCCTGTAAACTGAATTCTAAAACATATGAAATAACTCATGACAGCACCCAACCTCAACAAGCAGAATTCTTTGACAAGAATTTTAAAATCAGTGGGTTTCAAACGTGCATGAAAATAAATATCATCTATAGAAACAAACGAGAACTTATAAAACTTACAGAACAGTCACATATGAAACTGAAAAAGGTGATTTTGTAAAAGAACTAAAGATCATAAAAATGCAAAATAAACTCATTGAAAAATTGTAGACTGCACAGTCTAAATTAGTCCAATGGAAAAGGGTACTGAAGAATTCCAACAATGCATTCTAGAGATAAATCACATTTTCAAATGAAAGAGCAATTAAGAGACATATAGATGAAACTGAGGGGCTCCAAAATACTTCTAACAGGAAGACCAAAAGAAAGATTAGAGGGAATGGTAGAAATAATTTTCAGACTTGAAAATCTACAATTAATGGAGATAAAGAGGGGCACTAGGTAATAAGATAACAAATAATGTATTAAGAAACTGTAACTTGTATGTAACTAAAACACAACAAAATAGCTTCAAGATGTATGAAGCAAAAACTGAAAGAACTACAGGAAAAAATACATGCCTACAATTATAGCGGGAGATGCGACATGTATCTAATCAGAAAATGATA
Source organism: Trichechus manatus latirostris (assembly GCF_000243295.1). Lineage (NCBI taxonomy): Eukaryota > Metazoa > Chordata > Mammalia > Sirenia > Trichechidae > Trichechus > Trichechus manatus. Next base: position 72,449 of record NW_004444411.1, on the reverse strand, counting down.
GAGCTAATGGACAAAAAAAATTAGAAAGGATATAATAAGTTTAACAACAAAACTAAACCACTTGATTGTACATATGTGTGTACAAACAAATACATACAATAAATTCTTTTAATGTGTATATTGACTGTTTAGCAAAATTGCAATGCGTTCAGTATTCTTCCCTGTTACCTTGTCGAAGAGTCAATAGTATGTAAATTATATTCTCTGACTATAATGCAATCAAATGGAAATAAACCAAGATTGTTTCAGTGGAAAACTGCTCTTAACTCTTCACATTTAACCTAAGTACTGTCCACTTTGTTATAACCAGACATTGGTGAACCTCTTGAGAAAGACAAAGTTTCTTTGAAATTATTGGTATCCAACATTAATAGGGCCAGGTGTTAGAAGTATATTTCCTAGATTTTCCTTTTCCAGTAACAAAAAGAGAAAGAAGGAAAGAAGGAGCAAACAAAGGAAGAAAGAAGGAAGGAAGGAAAGCAAAGAGAGAGGGAAGGAGAGAGAGAAGACTAGAGGGAGAAAAGGACTGAGGAAGAGAAGAGGCTCAATCTCCCTTCTCCTTATGAATTTTTAAACAGAAAAAAAACAAAAAACAATACCCCACTAATGCTATCAGTTTCTCTGGTGGGGATAATTTCTTTTATGGTAAACTCACTTAAGTAAATGAGTTTACCAAGAATAAACATTGAGCATTATAGTGCCATTCTGCTTGTCTTACTTCATTATGTTCTTTATTCTATTTTCTTCAGATTACTGTTGTTCTTTTTCTAATGTCTTGATTGCATGTTTGGATAAATAATTTTCAATCATTTTCTTTTTTAATATGTGCATTCAATTCTAAACAAATGAATGCAATGTTGGAAGTGCTCACTTGTCTATGCCAAGAAATTTGGAAGATATCCATGGACATGCCCATTCCAAAGAAAGGTGATCCAACGGAATGTGGAAATTATCAAACAACATCATTAATATCACACACTAGTAAAATTTTGCTGAAGATAATTCAAAAACAATTGCAACAATACATCAACAAGGAACTGCAGGAAATGCAAGCAGATTTAGAAGAAGATGTGGAACGAGGGATACCCTTTTGGATGTCTGATGGATCTTGGCTGAAAGCACAGAATACTAGAAAGATGTTTACCTGTGTTTTATTGACTATGCAAAAGCATTCGACCGTGTAGATCATAACAAATTATGGATAATATTGCAAAGAATGGGAATTCCAGAACACTTAATTGTTCTTATGAGGAACCTCTACGTAGACCAAGAGGCAGTCTTTTGAACAGAACAAGGGGATACTGTGTGGTTTAAAATCAGGAAAAGCGTGTGTCAGGGTTGTATCCTTTCACCATACTTATTCATGCTGAGCAAACAATCCAAGAAGCTGGACTACATGAAGAAGAACGCAGCATCAGGATTGGAGGAAGACTCATTAACGACGTACCATATGCAGATAATACAACCTTGCTTGCTGAAAGCAAAGAGGACTTGAAGCGCTTAATGATGAAGATCAAAGACTATAGTTTTCATTGTGGATGACACCTCAACATAAAGAAAACAAAGGAGGGAGCCAACACGGGGCCCTAGACAGATGCACCATGCCATCCCCCTGCAGCAAAGACCAGAAAGGCTAAGTAAAACAGGTACAATCGTCAATCCTGGAATTGAAATCTGAGCATGAAATGACGGGATAAAGAACTGGATCAAACACCGAATGGAAAAAGAAATTGACAGAAAAGAGAGAAGGAGGAGAGGTACGGAATGGAGATCCGCAGCCAACTAAAAGGGCACATCGTCACCGTCTTTAAATACAGCCAGCAAGGAGTTCTGGAAGGCAACTTCACGGGAGTTCCCAGTGGGAGACAGAGCACTCCTTAACCAGAGAAACACACTTTTCAACCCCCCACCCTTCTGGTGAGTGTAAGCAAGAACCACCCCATCCTGACAGACACCACCACCAGAATGCACAATACGAGCCTCCCCCACTCCCCCATGCAGCTTTTTTTCTTTCTTCTTTCCTTTTCTTTCGCCCTCCACCTAGCCCTTTACACCACCTCCCCTTCCCCTTTCTGCCAGCTCCCTCCATGTTGACATTTTTTTCTTTCTCCCTTTTACTTAGCCCTGTACACCACCTCCCCTTCCTACCGGCCCCTGGGACCACCCTACCCCGACTTGCCACCCTGCAGCCATTTTTTTTTTTTCTCTCTCTCTCTTTCTTCCTTTTTTTTCTTCCATTTAGCCCCATCAGAATTGACTTGAGGGCAGCCGGCTTTTTGTTTGTTTT
>NW_004444411.1:49837-69349 GCF_000243295.1 Trichechus manatus latirostris | reverse complement strand
GCCAAAAAAAAAAAAAACCATTGCTGCCAAGTCGACTCTGACCCATAGAGACCCTGTAAGAGGGTAGAACTCATTGAGTTTCCAAGGAATGGCTAGCAGATTTGAACTGCATACCTTTTGGTTAACAGCCTAAGCTCTTAATTACTGTGCCACCAGGGTTCCTGTGTTGCCCATTTGGTCTCAAATACTTGACTGAACTAAGAAGCACGTTCCCCATGTGTGTTATTGTTTGTTTTATAGGCCTGCCTAATCTTTGGCTGAAAGATGGACTTCGGGAGTGGCTTCAATTCTGAGTTAGCAGGGTGTCCAGGGACCACAATCTCGAGGTTCTCCAATATCTGTCAGACCAGTAAGCCTGATCTTTTTTTTGTGAATTTGAATTTTGTTCTACATTTTTCTTCTGCTGTGTTTGTGTCCAGGACCCTCTATTGTGATCCCTGTCAGAGCAGTCAGTGGTGGTAGCCAGGCACCATCTAGTTCTTCTAGGCTCAGGCTGGTGGAGGCTGTGGTTCATGTGGTCCATTAGTCCTTTGGACTGATACTTTTCTTGTGCCTTTGGTTTTCTTCATTCTCCTTTGCTCTGGATGGGATGGAACCAACAGATGTATCTTAGATGGCCACTTGCAAGCTTTTAAGACCCCAGGCATTACTCACCAGAGTAGGACATAGAACATTTTCTTTATGAACTATGTTATGCCAATTGACCTAGATATCTCCCAAGACTAGGATCCCCAACCCTCAGCCCCAGTAACTTGGTCCCTCAAGGTGTTTGGAAGTGTCTTAGAAGCTTCTATGACTTTGCCTTGGTCAAGTTGTGCTGACTTCCCCTATATTGTGTGTTGTCTTCCCCTTTACCAAAGTTAACACTTGTCTACTATCTAGTTAGTGATTTCCCCTCCCCGCCCCTCCACGACCTTGTAGCCATCAAAGATTGTTGTTTTCTGTATGTAAACCTTTTCTTGGGTTTTTGTAATAGTGGTCTCATGCAATATTTGTCCTTTTATGATTGATTTATTTCACTCAGCATAATGCCCTCCAGATTCATCGGTGTCGTGAGATGTTTCACGGATTCATCATTGTTCTTTATCATTGCGCAGTATTTCATTGTGTGTATGTACCAAAATTTGTTTATCCATTCATCTGTTGATGGGCACTTAGGTTGTTTCCATCTTTTTGCTATTGTGAATAATGCTGCAATGAACACAAGTGTGCATATGTCTATTTATGTGATGGCTCTTATTTCTCTAGGATATATTCCTAGGCGTGGGATTGCTGGATCACATGGTATTTCTCTTTCTACTTTTTTAGGAGGTACTGTATCATTTTCCATAGTTGTTGAACCATTTTACATTCCTACCAGCAATGCATAAGAGTTCCAATCTCCCCACAACCTCTCAAACATTTGTGATTTTCTGCTTTTTTTTATTAGTTTCAGTAATGCCGGGGTGAGATGGTATCTCATTGTAGTTTTGATTTTCATTTCACTAATGGCTAATGATCAAGAGCGTTTCCTTATGTGTCTGTTAGTTGCGTGAATGTCTTCTTTAGCAAAATGTTTGTTCATATCCTTTGCCCATTTTTTTACATTGGGTTATTTGTCTTTTTGTTGTTGAGGTGTTGAAGCATTCTATAGATTTTAGAGATTATACCCTTGTTGGATATGTCGTAGCCAAAATTTTTTTCCCAGTCTGTAGACTACCCTTTTACACTTTTGCTGAGGTCTTTTGATGAGCATAAGTGTTTAATTTTTAGTAGCTCCCAGTTATCTAGTTTATCTTCTGGTGTTTGTGCACTGTTAGTTATGGTTTGTATACTATTTATGCCATGTATTAGGGCCCCTACCATTGTCCCTATTTTTTATTCCATGATCTTTATAGTTTTTGGATTTATATTTAGGTCTTTGATCCATTTTGAATTAGTTTTTATATATATTGTGAAGTATGTGTCCTGTTTCATTTTTTTACAGGTGGACTTCCAGTTTTGCCAGCATCATTTGTTAAAAAGATTGTCTTTTCCCCACTTAATGGACTTTGGTCCTTTGTCAAAGATCAGCTGACCATAGACGAATAGATTTACATCTGTGTTCTCAACTTTGTTCCATTGGTCTATGTGTATATTGTTGTACCAGTACTAGGCTGTTTTGACTACTGTGGCTGTATAGTAGTTTCTGAGATCAGGTAATGTGAGGCCTCCTACTTTGTTCTTTTTCTTCAGTAATGCTTTCCTTATCCAGGGCCTCTTTCCTTTCCATAAAAAGTTGGTGATTGGTTTTTCCATCTCATTAAAGAATGCTGTTGGTATTTGAATCGGGATTGCATCGTATCTGTAGATCACTTTGGGTAGAATTGACATTTTCACAATGTTGAGTCTTCCTGTCCACGAGCATGGTATGTTTTTCCATTTATGTAGGTCTTTTTTGGTTTCTTGCAGTAGTGTTTTGTAGTTTTCTTTGTACAGGTCTTTTACATCCCTTGTTAGACTTATTCTTAAGCATTTTATCCTTTTAGAGGCTATTATAAATGACATTTTCCTGATTTTCTTTTCAAAGTTCTGTTTGTTGGTGTATAGAAATCCAACTGATTTTTTTCTTTGTATTGATCTTGTATCCTGCTACTCTACTTAATCTTTCTATTAGTTCCAGTGTATTTTCTTGTGTAATCTTTGGGGTTCTCTATGTATAAGATCATATCATCTGTGAATAGGGATAGTTTTACTCCTTCCTTTCCAGTTGGGCTGCCTTTTGTTTCTTTTTCTTGCCTTAATGCTCTAGCTAGGATGTCCAGCAGAATATTAAATAGGAGTGGTGACAAAGGGCCTTTTTTTTTTTAATTTTTCCTTTTTCCTTTTATTGTACTTTAGGTGAATGTTTACAGAACAAATAGTTTCTCATTAAACAGTCAGTACACATATTGTTTTATGACATTGGTTAACAACCCCACGACATGTCAACACTCTCCCTTCTCGAGCTTTTTTGGTGAAAATATACATAGGCAAAGATAAACCATTTCAAAAATTTCTACATGCACAGTTCAGTGACTTCGATGATGTTCTTCCAGTTGTGATGCTATTCTCACTTTAGATGAAGGCTTAGAGAACAAAATAGTTTCTCATTAAACAGTTAGTACACATGTTGCCCTATGGCAATGGTTAACAACCCCACCACATGTCAACACTGTCCTTACTCAAACTGGGGTTCCGTATCACCAGCTTTCCTGTCCCTTTCTGCCTTCTAGTCCTTGTCCCTGGACTGCTGTGCCTCATTAGTCCCATTTTGTTTTATGGGGCTGTCCAATCCCTGACTGAATGGTGAACCTAGGAAGTGACTTCACCACTAAGCTAAAAGGGTGTCTGGGGGCCATACTTTCGGGGTTTCTCCAGTCTCTTTCAGGCCAGTAAATCTGGTCTTCTTTTGTGTGTGTTAGAATTTTGTTCTACATCCTTCTCCAGGTCTGTCCAGAACCCTCTATTGTGATCCTGGTCAGAGCAGTCAGTGGTGGTAGACGGGCACCATCTAGCTGTACTGGACTCAGTCTGGTGGAGGCCTTGGTAGCTGTGGTCCATTAGTCCTTTGGACTAATCTTTTCCTTGTATTCTGTTCTTCATTCTCCCTTGCTCCCGAAAGAGTGAGACCAGTGTAGTATCTTAGATGGCTGCTCACAGGCTTTTAAGACCCCAGATGCTACTCACCAAGATAGAATGTAGAACATTGTCTTTATAAACTGTGTTATGCCAGTTGAGCTAGATGTTCCCTGAGACCATGGTCCGCACAGCCAAAGGGCCTTCTTGTCTTGTTCATGTTGTCAGGGGGAATGTTTTCAGCCTCTCTCTGTTGAAAGTCGTCTGGGACAGGGCTTTTTTTTTTGTTGGGAGTTTTTATTATTATTACCTCTTCAATCTCTTCTCTTGTTATGAGTCTGTTCAGATTTTCTATCTCAGTTTGTGTTTCCTTTATTTTTAAAGCACCTTTATGGATAGGATAATTTTACAGAGAAACTTTTATATTACTATGATACTGCTAAACATTAAGAATTACTAACAATGTTTTTATTTGAATTCCATTTTTAACACAGAAAGGACATCAGGTTACAGATGCTTACAAAGACGTTAAGAAAAACCCTAATAAGTAAAAAAAAACTGTGGATAACTTTCTTTGAATATAACTGACGAAAATGGTAAACATTTCTTTCCTGGATATTCTGTCATTATTTTGGCCTTTCTATTCTCACATGTTACAACTAGCATCTCGCAGGAGCTGCTTCTTGCCAACATAAGCATTGTGTGAAACTCTTTATAAACATAGCTGGGAAGAGTAGACCAATGACCTCTGTATGACTTCTTGGCAGGTTTGCCAAGACTGAGGCCTAATTTGACATGTGGAATTGGTGGTTTGACCAGCCATATCTAACATCAGCTCCACATGTAAGGGAGCTGCAGTGGCTCCCTACCCTGGGTCACCAGCTCAGTCTTGTGTGTGGTGAGTCACAATGGCAGAAGAGAGCCTCCTTCCTGGCTGTCTTGACTCACTCTTTGGGGCAGGAGAGGATTCTCATTGGGGTTGTGGTCTTGTGTTACATGAGAGGCCGCAGGGAGCTAAACAGCTTCACCAAAATGCAACCAAATCCCTCAAATTAGGAGAAAACAGAAACAGGATGGAAATGACCAAACTCACTGATGGTTTGGGTTGGCAAAGTTCTACAAAGATCTAACATTAGCTCAGGGCTCATAAATCATGTTAAACTTTGTCTTTTCAATTTCCATTAGTTAAATTGCTGCATCCTATGTTGCCTTTCCAATAAGTTCTATAGGAATACATTCTGTTCAAAGAGTAAGTTGTTGTTCAAAAAGTGAACTGTCATTCAAAGAGGTCCTTGTATCAAATCCAGATGATGCCTCAGTTTGCCTCAGGACCCTTTCTATATAGCATGGATGTGGCCCTTCCCAACAGCCATCCACTACTGTGTTTATTTCCAGGATTGGTATGTTTTTCCCTTTTTAAAAATTGAAACCACCAATCCTAGGTCTTTAACTTTTTTATTTACATGGTATTAACATTTTATAGGGACTAAATTTTTAATGTGCATTAGTGATTTGTCTAATTACTAAATTACTAAAGGCTTATTATCCCTTTTAGATATATCACTGTGACTATTTTAGTTACAGATTAATAAATAACAAAGGGAATGTAGGAAAAATGCTAGAACAAAATGAGTTAATCCCACCTTTTTTCATATGACCAAATGTAGCCCCTCTCAGAATCCAAAGTGACTTTTCAGTTTAGATTATTCAGGGACTTACAGCTTTATGTACTATTGGATCAAGGTGACTCACACATTACTTCCTCCAAATCTTTCCCTGTAATACTTGTCCTGCTCCATCTTCCATTTACTTTCTTACCACTTTATATCCCTTATATCCTTGCAAAGAATGAGGATTTCACTACACTAAATTGTGATCATGCAGAACCCGTACATGGATCAAGAGGCAGTCTTTCAAACACAGTAAGAGGACACTGTGTGGTTCAAAATTGGAAAAGGTGTGCAGCAGGTTTGTATCCTTTCGCCTTGCTTATTCAATCTGTATACTGAACAAATAATCCAAGAAATGGGACTATATGAAGAAGAACATGGCATCAAGATTGGAGGAAGACTCATTAGCAACCTGCGATATGCAGATAACACAACCTTGATTGTCGAAAATGAAGACACCTGAAGCACTTACTGATCAAGGTCAAAGACTACAGCCTTCAGTATGGATTACACCTGAACATAAAGAAAACAATAATTCTCACAACTGGACCAATAAACAATATCATGATAAATGGAGAAGAAATTGAAGTCGTTAAAGATTTTATTCTGCTTGGATTGACAAGCAATGTCCATGGAAACAGCAGCCAAGAAATCAAATGATGTATTTGCAAAGGCTGCTGCAAAACACCTTGTTAAAGTTTTCAAAAGCAAAGATGCTACTTTAAGGACTAAGGTGAGCCTGACCCAAGCCAGGGTCTTTTCAGTCACCTTATATGCATGCAAAAGCTGGACAATGAAAAAGGAAGACAGAAGAAGAATTGATGCTTTCAAATTGTGGTGCTGGTGAAGAATATTGAATATACTGTGGATTGCCAATAGAACGAACAAATCAGTCTTAGATAAAATACAAGCAGAATGTTCTTAAGAAGCAAGGATGGAGAGATTTCATCTCATGTACTTTGGACACATCAACAGGGAAAACCAATCTCTAGAAAAAGATATCATATTTGGCAAAATAGAGAGCCAATGAAAACGAAAATCTTCAATGTTATAGATTGAATTGTGTCCCCCAAAAATATGTATTGTAAATCCTAACCTCTATGCCTGTGGGTTATAATCCCATTTGGGAATGGATTGTCTTTGTTATGCTAATGAGACAGGATTAGTGTAGGGTGTATCTTGAGTCAATCTCTCTCTCTCTCTTTTGATTGTGCATTAGGTGAAAGTTTAGAGCAAATCAGTTTCCCATCCGGAAGTTTATACATAAAGTGTTCCATAACATTGGCTTCATTCCCCACAATGTGCCCGTACTCTCCTCATTTAAACAAGCAAGCAGAAGTAGAGATGGGGGAAGAGAGATGCCAAGCCACATGAAGATCATCCAGGAGCAGAGGCTCAAAGAGACAAAGAACTTTGTCAGAGCCGACAGAGAGAGAAAGACTTCTCCTAGAGCCAGCACCCTGACTTCAGACTTTAGCCTCCTAAACAGTGAGAAAATAAATTTCTGTTTGTTAAAGCCACCCACTTGTGGTATTTCTGTTATAGCAGCACTATAACTAAGACAAAATTTGGTATCAGGAGTAGGGTGCTTCTCTAATGGATACCTAAAATGTGGAAATATTTTGGAATTGGGCAATGAGTAGAGGCTGGAAGAGTTTTAAGGTGACTAACAGTAAAATCCTAGATTACCTTGAAGAGACTGTTGGTAGAATTATGGATGTCAAAGGCAATTCTGGTGAGACCTCAGAAGGAAGTGACGAAATCTATAGAGAAAGTCTCTATTGTCTTAGAGAATACATAGGGCACCAGCAACAGAATGTTGCTAGAAATGTGGGTGCTAAATGTGCTTCTGGTAAGGCTTTAAAAGAAAATGATGAACATGTGGTTAGACAGTGGAGGATGGGCAGTGCTTTTTACACAGTGGCAAAGAACTTGTTTGAATTATGTTCAAATATTTGGTAGAAGATAGAATTTGTAACTGATGAACTTGAATATTTGGCTGAGGAGATTTTCTGAGCAAGATCTTAAAGGACCACGTGGTTTCTCCTCACCACTTATAATAAAATGCAAGAGGAAAGAGATGGACTTAAAAATGACCTGTGCAAAATAAAAAACAAAACTTAAAGATTTGGAAAACTCTGTTGCACAAACTAGAGGCATGTGTTCCAGGAAGTTCACCAAGGACGTGGTTACATAGGTGGTGGATATTTTTACATACATAACTGTAGGTGCTGCTTACATATTAATGTAGACAATAGACCATTTTGGACTTGGAGTGGATGTAAGTGTCTTAGTTATCCATGGCCAGCATATTCTCACACACTGCAGCTGGTATCAATTTCATTCAGTGCTCTTCCAGCTCCCTTCCACTGTGGCACTCGCTTTTCCTTGTGTCCAGTCTGCTTGGCATCTATATGTCTTTGCTTTGGACAACTGGTGCCCCAGTTTTGTTGATACCCTAAGCATGTGCTTACCTTGCTTATTGGGTAATTGTCTCTGGGTGGGGCCACAGCCTCCTAGGTGTCAAAGAATCAGAACTTTGCCAACTCGGGAGTGTAGGGCTGCTGTTAAGGTGTGCCAGGGGGATGGAGCTGCCACCCAAAGCTGAGGGGACGGGGCTGCCATCCCCAAGGGGCAGAGAATGGGGCTTGTCAGGGCCAAGGTGGTGGAGTTGCTGCTCAAATGGACTAGGAGAACGAGGCCATCCAAAGTGGAGTAAGCAGTTGCTGACCCAGTGGGTCTGGAAAGTGGAGTTGAAGCCCAGGACCAGGGGCCTTTACCCAGAATCCAGAGAGAGTGGCCAACACCCAGCGTCTGGAGGGCAGGGTCCTTGCCTAGATGGTCTCACAGAACAGAGGATTACTTCCAAGCTTGGAGAGCTAATGTAATTTGTTCTGTTGGGGTTTGGACTTGCTTGATGCCTTTTATCCCTTCATTCCCTCCAATTTCTCCCATTTGTAATGGAAATGTTTACCTTGTGCCTGTTCCACCGTTGTGCTTTAGAAACAGATAACTTGTAGTCTAGATTTCATAGGTTCACAGATGAAGAATTTTGCTTCAGATGCAATATGCCTAAAGTCTCACCCATATTTGATTTAGATGATTCAGAAGATGAAATTTTGGACTGGGAGTAGATGTGAGACTTTTGGGATGACTTGATGGTGTGAATGTGTTTTACATGTAGCAAGGACATTAATTTATTGGGGCCAAAGGGTGAAATGTTACGGATTAAATTATTTCCCCCAAAGATATGTGTTGTAAATTCTAACCTCTATGTCTGTGGTTATAATACCATTTGGAAATGGATTGTCTTTGTTATGTTAATGAGACAGGATTAGTGTAGGGTGTATCTTCAGTCACTCTCTTTTGAGATATGTTGTTGTTAGGTACTGTCGAGTCAGTTTCAATTCATAGCAATCCTATGTACAACAGAATGAAACGCTGCCTGGTCCTGTACCATCCTCACAATCGTTGCTATGCTTGATCCTATTGTGGCAGCCACTGTGTCAATCCAGCTCATTGAGGGTCTTCTTCTCTTCCACTGACCCTCTAATTCACCAAGCATGATGTCCTTCTCCAGGGACTAGTCCCTCCTGATAGCATGTCCAGCGTATGTGAGATGAAGTCTCGATACCCTCGCTTCTAAGGAGCATTCTGGCTGTACTTCCTCCAAGATAGATTTGTTTGTTCTACTAGCAGTCCATGGTATATTCAATATTCTTCACCAACATCGTAATTCAAATGCATCAATTCTTCTTTGGTCTTCTTTATTTATTGTCCAGCTTTTGCATGCATATGAGTTTACTTAAAATACAATGGCTTGGGTCAGGCCCACCCTTGTCTTCAAAGTGATGAGTGGTGGCTTTTGAGATATAAAAGAGATTAAACAAGTGAGCAGAAGTAGTGATGGGGGAAGAGAGATGCCAAGCCACACAAAACTTGCCCAGGAGCAGAAGCTCAAAGGGACAAGGACCTTCTTTTGAGCCAACAAAGAGAGAAAGCCTTCCTCTAGCGCCAGCACCCTGAATTCAGACTTCTAGCCTCCTAAACTGTGAAAAAATAAATTTGTTTGTTAAAGCCACCCACTTGTCTGTCCAGAGATGGGAATGCAGAGAGGGTTGGAAGCTGTTGGATGGACATGGGGAATCAGGGCTGGAAGAGAGGAGTGTGCTGTCACACTGTGGGGAGAGCAATTAGAGTCACATAACAATGTATGTATAAATTTTTTGTATAGGAAAAAATAAAAAAATTTTAAAAGCCACCCACTTGTGGTATTTCTATTATAGCAGCACTAGGCAACTAAGACATTTAGTAAGATGGATTGGCACAGTAGCTGCAACAATGAACTCAAACATACCAGCAATCACAAAGGTGATGCAAAACTGGGCAATGTTTCGTTCTGTTATGCATAAGGTCACCAACAGTCTGAGTCAACTCAGAGGCAACTAACAACAACAACATAACCTTAAAGATCAAGATTATAATTAATCTCTTTAAGTAAATATTTCCATATATACCTCACTCTGTTAGGATTTCTATTTTGTGTTCTCTTAATTTTTGCTCAGTTTTATTTAAAGTTTGTATCACTTCGTCATTCCCAAAATGTTAATTTCTCTAGTTAGCCAAGATTCTACCCCTTCTGTTTCTTCTATGATTTTGAGTTTAATGTGTCTAAGCTTCCTTTTAGTCTCTCTTACTCCTTAAATGATGATAGTCCCCAGGATTCTCTCTTAGTTTCTTTTCCCTTCTCAAGCTGTATACTCTCCCTGGGTGATATCATTTATACCTGCACATATGATAACTACACAAAGGCATTCGACTGTATGGATCATAACAAATTATGGATCGTAACAAATTATGGATCATAACAAATTATGGATAACATTTAGGAGAATGGAAATTCCAGAACACTTAATTGTGCTCATGAGGAAGTTGTACATAGATAAAGAGGCAGTCGTTTGAACATAACAAGGGGATATTGAGTGGTTTAAAATTAGGAAAGGTGTGCATCAGGGTTTTATCCGTCACTATACTTATTCATTCTGTACACTGAGCAAATAATACTAGAAGCTGGACTATATGAAATAGAATGAGGCATCAGGATTGGAGGCAGATTCATTAACAACCTGCAGTATGCAGATGACAGAACCTAGCTAGCTGAAAGCAAAGAGGTTTTGAAGCACTTACTGATGAAGATCGAAGACTACAGCTTTCAGTATGGATTATACCTCAACGTAAAGAAAACAAAAATCCTCACAACTGAACAAATAAGCAACATCATTATAAACGGAGAAAAGATTGAAGTTGTTAAGGATTTGATTTTACTGGGATCCACAATCACTGCCCATGGAAGCAGCAGTCTAGAAATCAAACTATGTATTACGCAGGGCAAATATGCTGCAAAAGACCTCTTTAAAGTATTGAAAAGTAAAGATGTCACTTTGAGGACTAAGGTGCACCTGACCCAAGCCATTATATTTTCAATCACCTTATATGATGCGAAAGCTGGGTAATGAATAAGGAAGACCAAGGAATAAATGATGCCTTTGAATTACAGTGTTGGCAAAGAATACTGAATATACCATAGACTTCCAGAAGAATGTACAAGTCTGTCTTGGAAGCAGTACAGCCAGAATGCTCCTTGAAAGACTTCGTCTCACATACTTTGGACATGCTATCAGCAGGGACCAGTCCCTGGAGAAGGATATCACTCTGGGTAAGATAGAGGGTCTGCAAAAAAAGGAAGACCCTTGAAGAGATGGCATGACACAGTGGCTGCAACAATGGGCTCAAGCATAACGATGATTGTGAGGATGATGCAGGACCAGGCAGTGTTTTTTTCTGTTGTACATGGGGTCACTATGAGTGGAACCGACTTGATGGTGCGGTGGTTAAAAGATCAGCTGCTAACCAAAAGGTTGGCAGTTCAAATCCACCAGCTGCTCCTTGGAAACCCTACGGGGCAGTTCTACTCTGTCCTATAGGGTCGCTATGAGTCGGAATCAACTTGACAGCAATGTTTTTTTTTTTTTAAACAGTAACAACAAACATGATGATATCTCTCTTGAATCTCCAGGTTTATAATCTAGAAGCCTACCAGAAGAACCACAGCTTTCTCAATACAAAATGTTCAAAACTGATCTTACAGCCTCAATTCCAACTCCTACCCCAATCTGGCTTGCTTTCTGAATTCCTGGTTTAAGTTAATGGCAAATTTCTCCAATTAATCACCCAAGTCAGATGGCTGAGATCCTTACCTCACTCCTTTATTTTCACAAATAAAGTCAATTGCCAAGTCTTGTCAATTCTACCACTTTAATAGTTTATGTATTTTTCACTTCCTTTCAATCCAACTCTAACGTGCATTACTGATTTCTACTATAGACATACCTATTTTAAGACTTCAGGCTTTCATCATATCTCATGTGGACTAACTAGTGGATGTACAGAATATGGATTAGATGAGAGCATTACATTTGCACAAACACTGTAAAATGATATGTACACTGCCTCATCATTCAAGATATATTTGCTAAGTACCTGATCTGGGCTAGAAATAGGTATAAGTAGTCTGAAGTGGAAAGTGGAAGGAGGAACAGCAGATGACTTAGGCATAAAGTGGTAGAACTTTCCCTGAAAATTTCAATTTTTATATTAACATAGTTTAGGTAGAACATTTCAGGTAACTTTCATATAATTTAGACAGTTATTTCATATTTACAGTAGGTGCAATGGTTAAGCACTTGCCTACCGCCTGAAACGTCGGCAGTTCAAACCCACCAGAGGCTTCATGGGAGAAAAGGCTGGCGATCTGCTCCTCCTTAAAATTACAGCCTAGGAAACCCTATGGGGGCAGTTCTACTCTGTCCTATGCAGTTGCTATGAGTCCAAATTGACCGGATGGCACACAGCGACAACAACAGGTCTCCCCACTACCCCAACACGTGGAAGTTTGCAGAGGGAGAAGCCGCATGCAAACATTTTGCATATGGTGCATAGAACTACATTTGCTAGGGCACACAAAAATCTTAACATGCTCAATCCACATTGGGCTATAACTGTGTAGCTGGTATCAGATCAAACTCCCACCATGAAGAGCTATAAAACTGGATTAAATTTAGACAGGAAACTGTTGTTTGATGGTATCTGAGAGTATCCGAAGCAGCCAGGAATATTGATTCTGAGGACTACCATGCAGTATTTTAAAAGAACGAGGTAGGTCTATATATACATATGGAAAGATCTCAAAGATATATTGAGTGGGAAAAAAAAGTAAATAACATCTAAAAATATGTAAATGCACAGGAAATAGGAGCCATCATCTAGGGACAGGGCTTGTGATTGGTGCCTGAAGGGGATTTTAGCCGAATCTGTAATATTAAAAAATTGTTGGATATTGTGTTGTTTGTGCAGTTTTAAAATGGTAATAACACTCAAGAAGTCAGCGACATTGGTTGCCCCCAGGAGGCTGTGACTGAGGAACTGGGATGGGGAGGAGGTTTTTCACTGCATACCACTGTATATCCTTAACATTTTGAATTACCTACTGGGAAAAAAAAACAAAAAAACAAAAAAAAAATCCTGCTTGCGTTGTGGTTAAGAGCTATGGCTGCTAACCAGACGGTCGGCAGTTCGAATCCACCAGGTGCTCCGTGACAACTCTATGGGGCAGTTGTACTCTGTCCTATAGGGTCTCTGAGTCGGTACTGGGTATTGGGGGAAAAAAGTTTAATTCAATTTTTAAACTAATTAGAATAAAACAGTAGTTAAAAAATGCCCGATCTCGTGAGAAAAGACACATAAATATAGCATGTGACTACTACTAAGATAGAGGGATGAATTAGTTATGCAATAGAGTATACAATAGAGGGCAGAGAAAGTGTCGCCTAAGTAGGTCTGGGGGAGTTAAGGAGAATTCAAAGTGGAGGTGACGCTGAAGCAGAGTCCTGGCAGAGAAACGGAGTGTCCTATTTATTCATTCCTGGAGAGCTCCTCAGTGCGAGGTGCCGCAAAACCAAAAACCCCACTGCCGATTGAGTCAATTCCGACTCACAGCGACCCTACAGGACAGAGTAGAACTGCTCCATAGGGTTTTCAAGGCTGTAATCTTTAGGGAAGCTGACTGCCACATCTTTCTACCGAGGAGCGCTGGTGGGTTCGAACCGCCCAACTTTTGGTTAGCAGCCGAGAGCTTTAACTACTGCACCACCCAGGGGTCCTGAAATACATTTCCTTAATCATTTTCCACGGGCTGGCGCCTAAATACCCAACAGACTGTACGAAGGTGGAAGAAGTAGAATCACCAACCAAGAGGAAGGGAAACGCTTATTAAATTAAAAAATAATTCTTCTTAATAGTTATTACTATTAATAAGCGGAACGCTTATTATGGGTGCGAGATGCCGGGAAGCAAAAGTAGCTCCAGGCTCTGTAGGCTAGAATCCCAGATTTCAATCTTCTCCTCTGGGCAGGGCGTACGGCCCTCACCCGCCTTCCCGTGTCGCTTACTGGCCGGTGGATGACTGACAGAGCCTCCCACCAGTCAGATGGCTCCGCTTCTGTGGCACTCAGCCCCAGCCAGGTCTTTGGTGCCTCGGGAAAGATGTGGCCTCAGTGCGCGGCGTAAGCGTGCTGACGTCACGGGCCGGGTCCTAGAGGAGGTCCCTGGCGGCTGGCCGTGGGCGGTGGACTGCGCGTCGCCTGCCGGGCTTGGTCTCCAGTCCCGCCCCGCCCCGCCCCTCCCCCCGCGAGGGCCTCGCGGGCGCGACCACGGATCCGCTGTCCCTGGGCCAACCTGGGGCAGCCGGCCCGCAACCACCCGACGAGGTAGGCTGGGCTTCTTATCACCCTGTTGGACAGGTTGGAAAACTGAGTCCCCCGGGGTCAGATGACTTGGAGTCAGATGACTTGTCTAGGGCTCGCAAGAGACCAGCGAACGCAAGCCGAATCCCGGTTCTATTTGCTGAGCCCTGTGCGACCCTCCAGGGCCCGATGAGGAGGGGCGAGGCAGGCTGTGTTTATAATGGATACAAAAGTGAACTTGCAGAATGCTGAGCCTGATTTCCTCCAGGGCATGGACCAGGATTCAGGGGGTGGATTCAGGTAGTGAGTTCCGTACTCCTTCACCCTGCGGACCCTGAAGAGCCACCGGTGGGGTCTCCAGAGTGTCCAAGAATGGTGACTGGGGGTGTTGCGTGGGTTATCCAGGCACAGTCGGTTACAGGCCTCTTATTCATCAAGGAAAGCCGTGGTCAGAATAAAAATTAAAAATAAAAGCACAACTCATGAGTTTTCTGGCAAAATGGTTTTAGTTCACAGTTTTGCCCGCTTATGGGTATCTGTCCACTTTTTGCAATCTCAGTAGCATGCCTACTTTCGGTTTAGGATTAGAAAGAGATTTTTTCTTTTCGTTCAAATATGATTTAACATTGTAAAACTTTTCTTAACCATCCTTTTAATGCAGCAGTTGTTCACCATGGGTGGGGTACCTTTTCCCCAAATCATTTGTCTTTTGTTTCACAGATGGGATCACTGAACTCATCCTTGGCTGGGTAATAGTTTGAATAAATTTAGCAAGACAACAAAGTAACAACAGGCCTAACACTGAAATATACTGGAATTAGTCTTTTTTTTTTTTAAATATCAGAATTCTTTGTTGGGAAGGGTTCTGAAAGATAATTCCCATTCATGTACCACCTACTCATACACCCTCTCTTTCTAGAAGCAGAATCTCGAAAAACGAAGCATCTTTATTTATAGGTTCTAATAATAAGATGATGGATAAGTATAGCTTATAAAGTAAAAATGTGTACTGTACACCATGGAGAATATGCAGGCATATATAGTATTTTGTGTTGTTATGAAGCATTCATTCCCTTTAAAATCTTGCTGTCGCAAACCTTGACCTTTTAAGACTGTATTACTGCATAAAACTCCTTAAAGCAATGAAGTAACCTCTTCAGAGGACTTTCCCTTACTTATATTCACAGAAGAATGGTGATTATTACCATTTGCTTTTATTCATTGGCCAGTTAATATGATAGGTGTCTTGTCTATGCCAGGCTTTGTTTTAGGTGTTAGGCATTGAATGAGGCACAATTTAGAAAACGTCCCTGCCCTCAGAGATCTTACATTCTGTAAACAGATAAGACAATTTTAAATAATGATAAGTGCTAGAAAAAATATTACAGGATAAGGAGCTAGAGTGTGACTAGGGTGTACGGAAGATTAGATAGAATGGTCTGCTAAAGCTTTGCTGGGGAGGCTAAGACCTGGATGTTTAGAATGAGTCAGCCATGGGAAGACCTGCTGGAAGTTTCCAGGCAGAGGTAACAGTGCAAAGGAACTAAAGGAAGAAGGAGCTTGCCAGTTCCAGGGACAGAGGGGAAGTCAGTGTGTCTGGAGCAGAGTGAACCCAGAGAAGAGTGAGGTGGGGGCGAATGGTAGGAGATGACACCTGCAAGGTGGGCAGGAGCTAGATCATCTGTATTGCTTGTAAGAATTGCAGACAGGCAAAGGAAGTATGATTTGTTTATTACAAAGTGATGATTGTTTTCTTTTAGTAACACTCATAGACTCTACCAGCTCTCTGCTTGCTTTGGTTATGAAATCATTGCAATAATTTGTATTTTTTACCCCTACCAGGGGTCCTCTGTATTAACGGGAAAAAAATGTTTTATTCCTCAAGCACTGTGTCCCACATGGTTTCTTTCATTTTCATTGTCAGTATGTGCAAGACTCAAAGCCTCTGCCTTGCTTCAACTCCCTGCTTTTACCCTCCCTACTCCCAACCCTGAATCCTTTCCAATATTACCTTTATGTGCCTTCCCTTTGGAAAAGACTGTCAGTCAGTCCCTGCTCTTCTTCAAGCTCAGTTCCAGGAAATGGCATTGTCAAGTGAATTATCGTTCCATTAGACTTTGTTACTGACCAGGGACTTAGTGCCTGCCTTTATTTAGTGACCACAATGTGCCAGGTATATTACAGACATTCAAATCTTTACAACCACGTGCAAAGGTAAATATTATCCCTTCTTGGTAGATAAAGAAACTTACATTGAAGGCCACACGGCTATTACTGACAGAGCCTGGATTTAAATACTCATTAGCCTGACTCCAAAGCCTGATTCATTCTCTCTACCTCACTACTTTCCCTGGTGTGTAACAGCAGCTACAAATCTCTATTATTTAAAAATATATTTTATGATGTGGTACTTTAGAGACCACGTGGTTCAACCCTCTCATTTTAGAAGTGGAGCTGTGGAGGCACAAAGAAGTTAAGTGATTCTCAAAACATAACACAGATAGTGGCCAAACTGGCCCTAAATTTCTTGCCCTGCGGATTCTCAGCCTAGGGTTTTTTCTGCTATATTTCAGTCTTCCTTCATGAAAGTCTCGTGACAAAGGTTCCTGTAAATATAAAAATATAATCTTTCAGCAGCATGAATGTACTGTCCATAAACTCATAAAAGATAATTTTTAAAAAATGAGAAGGTGTTGTTGAGCTAAAAGAATCCTTTGCTTTATTTTTCTCCTTCCCTTTTCTGAGCAGCGAGCAGGTGTGAACTGTCTGGATGGATCTTTGGTTTCTGTTAGTAGAAAGAAAGCTGTGGTTTCTAAATGAAATTTTATGCTTTGTGTTTTGAGTTCAGAAACGTTTGAGAAGGAGTTTAAAATTTTGTTAGTATTTTCCCAGCCTTAACCTTATGTTTAGAAGTCTGGGGATATTGTCTTAAGTTTGCTGGCTTATAGTTTCTGTCAGCAAGTGGAATTTCTTCCTAAAATTGAGGAAATCCTTGGATCAGCTCAGAGATGTAACTTTCCTTTCTTAGCAATGTATCGTTGTTTAAAAATAATAAGTAAAAATAAGCTTGTAAATTACATGGTTGAAAAATGGGTTAGTATGTTCCTAAAATTAGCAACAATAACAACAACAAAAAATTATTTATTTATAAGGTTTGCTTAGTTTAGTAATTGTGATTGGGATATGATAGATTACTAATTTAATTTACTATCGACATGACTTTCTGACCCTGTAGCATAAGCTAAGCTAACCTAACCTAACCTAACCTAACGTAACAGGAGCCTTGGCTGCTAACAGAAAGGTTCGTGGTTTGAACCCACCAGCCGCTCTGAGGGAGAAAGATGTGGCAGTCTGCTTCCATAAAGATTACAGCCTTGGAAACCGATGGGGCAGTTCTCCTCTGTCCTATAGGATCGCTGTGAGTCAGAATTGACTCACTGGCAGTGGGTTTGGTATAACATAATGGCACACACACACACATAATGGAAGGAGACTTGATGGTGCTATGGTGAAGTGGTCAGCTGGGTAGGCAGTTCGAACCCACTGGCAGCTCCACTGGAGAAAGACCTGGCAATCTGCTCCTGTAAAGATTTCAGCCTAGGAAACCCTATGGGGCAGTTCTACTGTGTTATACAGGGTCACTATGAGTCGGAATCGACTCGATTGCATGCAACAACAATAACATAATAGAGATTGTCTTCTTCATTAGTCAGAATAATATAGGAATTATTCTTTCTTAAATGTTGAAATATATTTAAACTTAAGCAAGTGAGTTCCTTTGCTCTTTAAGCAGTCTTCTAGATGTTTTACTGAATATCTCTGTTCTTAAACGTTGTTTGTGCAACTGACGTCCACATTCAGAAGATCCGGCCTGTTACGATTTGACCCAAAATTATAGTTCTGTCTTCCCACCAAGAGCACAATGCCCTAAACTGGTCTCCTGACCTTTATCCTTGAGCTTTTCAGCTTCAGTGGCTTTGCTTGTACTTTGTCTATAGCCTGGAATGCCTTCTAGATGGACTACTCCACCCCGTAAAGTTCTACCTATGTTTCTAAGTCCATCTCAAATGCTGCTTTCTCAATGAAACATTTCCTATGTCTTTTTCAAGGAAACCTTCTCTTCTCACGGCACTTTTGGGAGACTTTCTTGGTGACTCAGTTTCCTGGTCTTGTCATCTTTGATAATGCATTATTATACACCAAACTAAAAACCAAACCAGTTGCAGTCAAGTTGATTCCAACTCAGGTGGCCTCATGTGTTCCATAGTAGAACTGCGTTCTATAGGGTTTTCAATGATTGTGATCTTTCAGAAGTAGATCTCCAGGTCTTTTTTCTGAGGCACCTCTGGGTGGGTTCAAACTGCCAGCCTTTCAGTTAGTAGCCAAGCACTTAACTGTTGGCACCACCCAGATATTCCTTCTTATACACCTGTTGCCATCTAGTCGATTCCAGCTTACGTGGGTGTTTAAATATATGTTATCTTCAGTTTAAAAGAACTAACAATTAGTGTTATACATGCAAAGTTTTCACAGACTGTAGAGCCTTCTGTTTTTATTTACAGTCTTACTATTTCATCTCTGAGAGAAGCACTGTTACGCTTTTCTTGGCTTTGTTTCAACAGAACCTCTTTCCTGTTTCAGCTAAGGGTCTAGGTTCTCTAGATACCATGTAATCCCTCGAGAGGAGCTCACTTCTTTGGGCTTTAAATGTTGAAGGAACGTTTTTGCAAATACAGTCAATGTTCTCTGTGTTCATGGTATCAGAGAACAGTAACACTGATTCTACCTTTTAACATTATAGATGAGAAAACTGAGGCCCAGAGAGAGACTGTGAATTGACCAGGGCACCTTTCTTATTTGTAGTGTTGGGCCAGTCCTCTTGGTCAGTCCCCATGTTCACAGCAGTGTGGGCTTGTTGCAGGCCATCATTGGTTCTTGTGTCCAGTGTCAGAGCTCCTGGCAGCCTCTTACAAGTGTATTAGCACAACTGAGGCCTTCTGGATTGTTTCGTTTGCTTTGCCTGTGGGTTGGCCTGGATCTGGAAGATACCTCTTGTTGTGACTAAAGATCAAACCAGGACCTCTCACCAAGGATCCCTGTCTCTGAACTACTTAAGCCTGGAGGATTTTCCAGGGCTGGCATGGGGTAGCACCGAGGTTTGGTAGGCTCTTTAATTTAAAACTATTCTCTTTCACTTGCACTCTAGTCACAATCTTTCAAAAAAATACCTTGGGATTGGTGGGCATACTCAGTATATTAAACACAGAGCTTGGAGGGTGGCCTAGTACCTTCTGTGTTGCAGTAATCACGGATTCCCATGTCTCATATTTTCCAGGACAGTATAATTTTCAGATATTGGGTATTATTGCTCACCAGTGTATGTTCATGTTTGATTTTTGTTTCAGGAAAATGTATTCTCATAATTACTTTTTTTTCATTGACCACTTGCTATCTGATTAACCATA
>NW_004444411.1:48286-49256 GCF_000243295.1 Trichechus manatus latirostris | reverse complement strand
TTCCAGATGTGAATGGCAAACCTTTTCATTGACACTCTCTAGTTTGTGAAATAGGAAATTGGCCTCAAATAACTCCCGGGCAGTTGATGCCATGTCTTCCCTAGCATTGTTATTAGCATGCCACTTCCACCAGCTACAGAGCCACCAAAGTAGCAGTGAGTAGAAGATGCTTCTGTTGGCTAGAGTGACATTTGCAGAAACACTTACTTCTTCTCTTCCAGGAAAGGGTCTTACAGTGTTGAATGAAGAGAAACCTGGCTTGCCTGGGAATAGCCATGTTGGCTTTGCTGCCCATTCACCAGCCAGCTACTTGGAATTCAGCTTCTTATTTCTCTTTATGGAGAAGATAGGTCTGGGGAGACCTTAGAAGAATGTATGATGAACACATTCTTAATTCTTTGGGATGAAGAAGAATAGTTACTGAAAGTATGTCTTTTTGGTCACTTTCCTGTGATTCCTAGGAGAGCAGTTAGCTCACTGCGATGGATACTATTGACTTTCAGATCTAAATTAATAAGAGCACTGGTTCTGTGCTGAGAGTTGACACCATTTTTAGGTTGTTTGAAAATTGCTTTTAGTAAGTACTGAATAAGGACATTACATGGCGCAGAGGTGTCCTCATACCTATTGGAAAATATTCCAAGTTCCTTAATTAAGGGACCTTCATCTGTCTAGATAGCAACATAACTATTACCTCCATCATTGCTAAGACTGGCAATACATCTCTTAGAGGAAACTTTAAACATTCATGAGGAGCATCAAGCCTCCTCTGAATGCCTGCCTGCTGATGGTCGACAGTACTGATAAGATCAAATTTGGAAAAAATAGT
The DNA here is from genome assembly GCF_000243295.1 of Trichechus manatus latirostris. Classification (NCBI taxonomy): domain Eukaryota; kingdom Metazoa; phylum Chordata; class Mammalia; order Sirenia; family Trichechidae; genus Trichechus; species Trichechus manatus. The sequence continues at coordinate 48,427 of NW_004444411.1, read as the reverse complement.
GGTAAAACTCTACAGTAACCATCAGGTATTGTGTAACTGATTTATTTATTATTTTAGAAAAGCTAAGGGGAGATTTTGTTCTGTGGGAACAAAGGAAAGTTCTGGGAAAAGATGGATGGTCAGCAACCAAAAAAAAAAAAA
>NW_004444411.1:46637-47410 GCF_000243295.1 Trichechus manatus latirostris | reverse complement strand
CTCTTAATGCATTTAAATAGGGTCCACATAATTATTTTCTGTTCTAAAAATAAATGTACTGACTTAGTTATCTAGTGCTTTCATAACAGAAACCACAAGTGGGTGCTTTGAAAGAATAGAAATTTATTTTCTCACGGTTCTGGAGGCTAGGAGTTCAAATTCAGGATGTTGACTCAAGGGGAAGGTCCTTTTTTGTCTCTTTCAGCTACTAGTAGCTGCCAGCAATCCTTGGCATTCCTGGGCTTGTAGATTCATTTGCCTTCATCTTCACGTGGAGTCTTTGCCCAGTGTGTGTGTCTCTTTGCCTGTTCTTTTTTTATAAGACACCACTCAGAAGGGATTAGGTTTTAGACCCACCCTACTTTAATGTGACCTTATTACCATAACAAAAGAAAACCCCTGTTTCCAAACGAGGTCATATTCACAAGTACAGTGGTTTAGACTTCAACCATAACTTTTTGGGGGACGTAAGTCAATCCATAGCATGCACTTTCTTCGTTTTTGTTTTCTTCTCATCTCTTATGGAGTAAAATGCAAACATTTTAATTTCTGCTGTAAGTAGATTTCATTGCTTTAAATTCCATCTATGTGCTGCTGACTCCCCAAATTTGTATTTCTAACCCAGACCTCTTCACTGAACTGGCTGATATCTGACCATTTACTTTGTCTTCACCTGGATATTAATAAGCATCTCAAACTTCATATGTCCAGAACTGAACTGCCTCTTCTCCCTCAAAACTGAATCTTCTGCCAAGTTGCCCCTTTTCTGTCTC
>NW_004444411.1:44243-45697 GCF_000243295.1 Trichechus manatus latirostris | reverse complement strand
AGGTTTGCCTCATAAATTGTGAAAGCACTGATAATGCTCTTACCTAGCCATCTTTAAGTTGTAATATTTTGCTCTCTGTTATATATCAAGGAACAGTTCACTAGTAGGTTTAATATAACTACAGGAAGTAGATCATTTAGAAATAAAGTTACTGTGGGAACAGGTTTAGGCTTAGGGGATAAACTAGTTTCTGTTAGAAGAATGACTTAAAAATACCATATTTATATTCTGCTTTAATTTTTCTAAGTCATCAATGACTAAATATATCTGAGTCTTAAAGCAGATTGTCAAAAGGTTAAATTATGTTAATGCATACACAATTACTGTACTTTTATCTGCTGAGATATTAGCAGAAATCATTGAATGAGACACGATTACAAGAAATGACACAGAGCTTTAATAGGGAGCCTTGAATGTGTTGTGTGGGAAAAGCAGCAGCAAAGAGTGAACAGATGTATCAGGAGGGAGTAAATGCATTAATTACACCCCAGACAAATGTGAACAGCACTAGAAAAGAGGAGACCTAGAAAACAAACATTCTGGGTAAAACCTGGAAATAATATATACAGATATTACATAGAGTAGGACTATTCGTGTTCTTTAAAGTAAGAGGAGGAACAGAAGGAAAAGCAGTTGAAATGTAGGCAGTGTTAAAAGTTGTTGGCTGCATGAATAAAACAGCGCATGGCATTTGTAGGTGATGCTCTGTAAAAGATGTCTTCCCCAAGTATCTGGGAGGAGTTTCAGTACTAATGCAGGAAACAAACGAAGAACAAACTTGACTTTTAAAAGCTTATAATAGTGACATTTTAACTGAAGACCTGAGGAGACTTTAGGCCCAACCTTTTGTGTGATGTATCTCCACTGTTTCATTTAAGCCTTATAACAACAACCACAACAAAGACCGTCATCAAGGATTTAAGTGACAGTTCAGAATTCAAACAAAATGACTCCTATCTGCAGTCATAAGCACTTTAGAAGTCTTCAGTCAATCCTCATTCATGTCTAGGTAATTTGATAGTTTTTTTAAGTAGAGAATGATTTGGATGCCCAGAAGTCTCTATGTAGGTTTTCCTTTTAGTCTGTAAGTTCTTCTCAAACTGCCGTGTACATAAAAATTATTATACAAAGCTATATGTACAAAATCCATGTGCATTCTGTTTTCTAGAGTGATTTAAGAGGTCTTTAAAGATGATTCTGGTTCCTTTGTACTCTCAAAGGTAGCTCATAAAATTATAGCAGGGTTGATTTAGTGATTGTTTACAATGAAAATTTGCTTTTACTCTGTTTGCTATATATACATATGCTATATATGTATATACATTCACACACACGTATACTATATACATACTATGTTTAAATATAATTATCTATATTGTATGTGGAAACCCTGGTGGCATAGTGGTTAAGAGCTACAACTGCTAACCAAAAGGTCAGCAGTTTGAGTCCACCAG
>NW_004444411.1:42887-43704 GCF_000243295.1 Trichechus manatus latirostris | reverse complement strand
GTTTGTGATTGTTTCCTTATGATTAGATTCATGTTAAACATTTTTGGCAAGCCTATTTCATAACTGATGTTGTGTACTTCTTATTGTATCTCATCAGAAGGCACATAATACCAACTTGTTCCAGTCTTGGTGATGCTGTTTGATTACTTGGTTCAGGTGGTGACTACCAGACTGTAAAAGTGCATTATTCCCATTGAAATTATGAAGTAATTTGAGGGATAATACCTTGAGACCATGAATATTCTATTCCCAAACAGTCTTTTCACTTAATCATTTTTGGCATTCAATAATGATCCTTTCCTGGATCAATTATTACATTGGTGGTTACCAAATCTAATTTTCTAATTTTCTTATTCCTTCTACATTATGTGATATTTTTCTATAAAGAAGGACTCTCCCCACCCCCATCTGTCTTTTTTTTTTTTTTCCAGTTGAACTAATACTTAACATTTGGGAAATTCCATGTTACAGTTCAGATTTCTGGCTTCTCTATTGATAAATCAAAAATATGGCCTCTGTTTCCACATGTATAGCCCTTGAAAATCAAGCACACGTGCCTCTCCTGTTTTCCAGTGTTCTTTGTATCCCTAGGCCAATTGTCAGTCATCAAGTTTCTTCTTACACTGTTGTGTTTTCTTATATCAGTGATGTATTTCTTCATATCTATGTCTTTCAAAACTTGGAGAATGAGAGACTTGAGAGGACTACATTTTAAGACAGAAAAACAACCAAACCTGTTCCTGTTGAGTCAATTCCGACTCATAGCAACCCTGTAGGACACAGTAGAACTGCCCCCATAGAGTTTCCAAGGAGCGGC
>NW_004444411.1:30840-35636 GCF_000243295.1 Trichechus manatus latirostris | reverse complement strand
ATACATCTCTACTCTGATTCCTTATGCATTGATTTAATAGCTTAACTGTCAGCAAGCCATATTATTTTCATTGTTTCAGAATTCTCTCCACCTCTCCCCCATTGTAGCCCTGACAGAATGAGCAAATCAGTTTTGTAGTGTTTCACACACGCACGTAAATCTTTTTTTCTTTTTAAACATTTCACTCGATGTATTAATAGGGGTCTGCTGGCGGGATTTGACTCCCTAGGAAAGATTTAGTTTTTACTTCAAATAGTACCAATTGGTTGATTTTATTTAAATGTTTTTTAGAATTTTTCACTTATTACTTTGAAATTACTGGTTTTTAAAAATATATTTCTCTATACAGTATTTTCCCATTTTCCAGCTACTGATTTGGATGTGATTTGTAGGTGTTTTAAAATTTAACCCAGTACTTGAGACTTTAGAATTGTTTTGCTAGACATCATATTTAACTTGGCGCTTATACACGTAAAGAAAACTAAGGCTGTTTTGAAATATCAACATAATAGTAGTGATCAGTTTGCCAAAGAAAGATTTGTGTGGTTCTGATTTTATTTAACTTCTTAGTGATTGTTCTCCAGCTCAGGAAGCCTGCGGTGTTGCGTAAATGCTTCAACTTTGTAAACTTGCCCACTGCCAACCCTTCTCTTCCCAGTGATTATCTTTTAATAACCTCTTATAAAGTCACTTGCATCAAATTTCCACCAGGTCTTTTACTTTCCAAGGTAAAACTGACACACCTCATAGCATCAGTAACGGTGCGGAACTATGAATCATACTTTTTTCTTTTTTTAGAACATTATCTGCAAATCTACAAACCAACTTTGAGATACTTTAAAATCATAGGGGGCCTTATTTAAGCAAACATTAAGTAGAACATTTCAACTTTATGCAATGTTGACTAAGTGGTTGAATTTGACGTGTATTAACCTTGTAGAATTTCCAGGTTTTCTTAGACATGGCGTAACTTCCCGTCTCATTCTGGTACCTTCAGAATATGAAGGTGCCTCTGTCTTGCAATGTTTTCTAATACTATGGACCACCTTCACACCCCCCTCTTTTCCATGCATGTTGATTTTTATTTTTTTAAATAACATTGTATTGTGTTTTTGGTGAAAGTTTATACAGCAAATTAGGTTCCTGTTTAACAGTTTCTCCACAGATTACTCAGTGACATCGGTTACAGTTTTCACAAAGTGTCAACAATCTCATTATTTCTGTTCTAGTTGTATGTTTGCAGCAATCTAGTTTCCCTGCCCCCTTACGTTCTCATCTTTGCTTTAGATAATTATCGACTATTGACAGCAAAGGGTTTGGTTTTGTTTGTTTGTTTTTGGTTTTTAGTCTCATATAGGTGATTTTCTTTAAAGAAGCACAGTATTCATGGGTGATATTCTTTACTTTATGAGCCAGTCTGTTCTTTAGCTAAAAGGTGACCTCAGAATCGTTTTGGTTCACAGTTTAAAGTATCTCAGGGAGATAGTCTTGGGGAGTCCTCTAGTCTCAACTGATCGAGGAAGTCTGGACTTTATACGAATGTGAGTTCTGTTCCAACCATGCTTGTTTATTTTTAATGCCACTTTCTCCTACCGGCGAGGAGTGTTTCTAAATGTCAGGTTGTTGACTTACTACTCCCATTCCCCACTTCTAACTGCTTCATCTTCCAGGCTGAGGGCTCTAAATAGGACCCTTACTTCATAAACTGGGTCTCATAACATGTGGTATGCTTTGCAAGAAGATAGCCAGCCTGGGCCACCTCTTGCTCCCAGAGAAACCCAGTCCCAGGATAGAGTGGGCCTAGCATTCAGTCAGAGCTGCTGAGGCAACTCCTGTCTTCAGGGTCTCTGACAACCCATGACTGCATTCCAGTGGCCATTTGAATGCCTTGCGATGTCCCTCCTGGGTCCTTCTAGGAATCTGGGGTGTGACAGGTTGATCTAGGGGAAAGAAGTGGAAGACCCAAATTTGAATCCTAAAATATACCTTCAGATGTCTCTTAGGTAGACGTACGCATATAATCCACCTAGGCCTCTGCTTTTTTGCCTGTAAAACACAGGAGTTGGAATAAATCAGATTGCAAACTCAAATGCCTCCAGGCTAGGCCTAGACTGAGGCAAAGAGGCGAGTGCATGCCCCACTAAAGAGGTCCCCTAGATTTGGGCTTTCTTGTCATGGTGAGGCAGCACAGGCCTGGTGATGCTGTATCTTACGACTTTTCAAGGGAAGCTGAAAATCTTGATTTTTATGTGAAAGTTAATTATTTTAAATGCTAGCAATTCATTCACAGTCTTTAGAAATACTGTACAAGACCAAGCAAAATGTGTCTGTGTGCCAAATTTGCTCTGTAGGCCTTTGGATAAGATGATGACTAAGGCCTTTCTGAATCACATATTTTTGGTATCTGTTTTTCTGACATTCTTGGAGGAGAACATATAGTGTCCTGGCAAAAGTAACATAGAGAAGAAGGCTGGGTGGTTGAGTTGGGAGGCTTGATTTGGCTGTAACCAATAGCATGTCAAATATTAAGAGTACTTTTCTACTCCTGGAACGGTATGAGGAATTGGGAGATTTCTGTAAAAGTCTAGCTAAGTAGTAGCTGCTGCTCCATAGCAACTGCCGTTTACCATCTAGGCAGCGTTAATTCTGTGCTGAAGCGAATAGAGATGGAATTGTGGCTGAGCTTTGTACCCAGCGTGCGAACAGATACAGTAGAAGGATCCCAAAGATGGTAGCAATTCTCCAAAAGCAGAAGAGATCTCATTTTTCGTGTTGTTTTTCATGGGAAGGGATATCATATTTTAGGAAGATGCCAGCTTAAGTATAGGGTAGAATTTTTCTCCAATTCTAGTAGTGTGGCATTAAGGAAAGAGAACAAGGCAGAGAGCAGCATGCCCAGGCTATAAGCACTGTGAAGGCAATACCACCTGTGCCCACGGTGTCATTAGGGCAACCTGTGGAAAAGTAAGAATGAATTACAAGTTTTTGCTAACCACAGAATCAGTTTAGAGCATGTGTTGTAAAAAATTAATATTTTCCAATTAATGTACTCGTTTTTGCTAACCACAGAATCAGTTTAGAGCATGTGTTGTAAAAAATTAATATTTTCCAATTAATGTACTCGTTTTTGCTAACACTAACACAGTGACTCCAAATCTCATCCGCGTCCCCTTTGAGAAGCTAAGAAAAGCAGTATTCCCTCTTTCTAGAAAAATACAGGTAGTAAAGTAAATATTTTAGGCTTTGTGGACCATTTGGTATCTGCTGAGACTATTCAACTCTGTAGTCACAGTGTGACAGCGTTTGTAGATAATAGGAATGGGCGTGGCTGTGTTCTAGTAAAACTTTATATTCAGAAACAGGCAGCAGGCCATTTTTGACCTCTAGGCCATAGTTTTCTAGCGCCTGGCTTAGAGCATTGATGGCTATGCTAGATTGGAATATTAATCAGCAGTTCTTCACTCAGCTTCCCCTTCCCTCTGGGTGAAGAATACTTCCCTGCTCCGGTGCCTTTGGGCTTGGCCTTGGCACATGCTTTGGGCAGTGGAAAGTGAGCAGACTTGATGTGTACAGAGATTATAAATTGTTTACATGGTCTGACTTATCTCTTGTGCTCTTGCCATTTGCCATGAGAAGAACACACCACGGCTGTGCCTAGTCCAAAGAGGATGGTAGACACAGGGAGCAGATCTGAACCCACAGTTTGAAGCAGACTCCGCTGCCCACAGCCTGAAGCAGAGTTGCCCAGCTGAGCCTAGCCTACATCAGCAGAACTTCAGACAACCTGCAGACCTGTGAGCTTGAGAATAAATGTTTGTTGTTTTAAGCCACTGAATTTTGGGGTAGTTTGTTATGCAACATAATTGTAGCAATAACTGGCTAATACTATAGTATAGTGGGTAGTTACCCATCTAGAAACAATTAAGACATCAATCTCTTTTTCAAAAACCAAATCAACAAAAGAGGATTCTCATCTCTTCACGCAGAGCCCAGAAAAAGATACGGGGATATTTTTATTTTATAATTCTCTAACCTCCTCCCACGTTTCCCCTGTGGTTAGAATAAACCCTGAATTATAGCTTTTGGTTCCTGTGTGTACAGCTAATCAATACTTAACACCTTTTTAGAGAGGCATAGCTTTTCTTAAGCCAGCCCCAGGGAGGATCTCAATACCAGGGATTGGATATTTAATACTTCTGAAATGACATCTGGGAAAATTTCCAAGCTGTTTCTAAGAAACGAACAATTCTGGTTTTCTCAATTCAACGTTGATTTTTGCGGCCTACTCTCTTCTGGTCTGTGTGCTAGATGCTAGATAGAATTTGTTCAGTTCATGCTTGTTTTGTTCCTGCTGTGTGGCCTGTAGTGTGCTGGTTCCTGGGGATATAGAGGTGTGTAACACAATTCCTGTTGAAAAAAATGAAGTATACCAGCTAGTGGGAGAGGCAGGCAAGTAGATGGATAATTGTAGCCCAGTGTGGTAAGCGGTACTATACGTGGCATCTCCACAGTCCTAGGGGAGCTTGACAGAGATGCACTTGACCCGGTCTGGGGATTGGGACGTGGTGAGGGTTTCCGACAGGTCTTCCTGGAGGAATTGACACTTGGACTGAATCTTTCAGGACATAGCATGAATTCCTAGAATCATAGAGTAGAAAGAGGCTTTAGGAATTATTCTTCTCTTTACACATTAAAAGGAAGCTCTCCCTCTTTTTAACTTGATCAGAGTCAGGCTGCTCAGAACAATCTGTGTTTTGTGTAACTTTATTATTGAAGCTATTGCACTTATCTAAAAA
>NW_004444411.1:15434-30659 GCF_000243295.1 Trichechus manatus latirostris | reverse complement strand
CACACCCCTGAAAAATAATGTAATGATTCTCATTTCCCAAGTCATATCTGTGTATACCATTGTATAAATGTTATTTTTTTTAAAATATAAAGCCTCAGATTTCTAGGGTTGGTGTTTTACTTTTGTTGTCCTTTTGTGTTCACAAGGAGTGGGCTTGTGAAAGGGGGACTGAGACAGTATGAAAATGATCTATTACTTTGCAAATGATTTTCCTCCTAAAAATAGTCCGCTGGGTTTTCAATTTGTTGAATTTAGAGTTTAGTAAATGTAAGAATTTAAATTAATTGTTAAATTCTAGTAGCTGCTAGTAGATTATTGGATGGGCTTAAAAATTACCTCAGTTGATCTTTCTTAACGTAGAATGTGCCTGTACTCATCCAGGTACAGTTTTAGAGAACATTTTAGCTTTCTTTTTGAACTTCAAAATGTGTGTTTCATCACAGTAAGCATACTATTTATGTTCATTTTTATTTATTTTTCCAGAATTTACTCTTAGAATTCTGACAAATAACTTCAATGCTTTGCAAGCCTTGTTTTAAGAGCTGCTGTACTGGGTAATATGCCAGTGATATTCCTTCCACTAGGATGTTGTTATAAGGCTCTCACTGAGACAGAAATCGTGTAGAAATACTCTGTTTTTGGAACTTTATATTTTATTTTACAAAGCATTGAGGTGGACTCCATTTTAGCTTTTCAGAATGCTTTTCTGATTTGCTGACTCTGAGGAAACTTATCTAATGACACAGAGGTTGTTACCTAATAGTGGTCAGGTTAGCCGACAAATGAGGAAAAGCCACAAAAAGCCTGGCAACAGCTGTCCAAGACTTTAAAAAATAACATTTAAAGTGAGTCTCTTCCATTGTAAATGTAATGTGTACAAAATAAGAAGTTTGAAAAATGTAGAAAAGGAAAATTAGGGGAAAAATATAACCTCATCAACCAGACAGAATCATTGTTAACATCTGGTATATTTCATATATTTTTTTAAGAATTTGGTTTTGATTTATTTTACAGAGTTGTGAAATATTTATATGTATGTGTGTGTGTGTGTATATATATATATATAAATAACCAAACCAAACCTGTTATTGTCGAGTCGATTCCAACTCATAGTGAACCTAGAGGACAGAGTAGAACTTAGAGTTGCCAAGGCTGTAAATCTTTACGGAAGCAAACTGCCACATCGTTCTCCCGGAAATTGACTTGTGGGTTCCAACTGCTAACCTTTCAGTTAGCAGCTGAGCAGTTAACCACTGTGCCACCAGGACTCCATATATATGTATATATACACACACACATAGATGTATATAAATATGTATATTCTATTAGTCATGTTTTTAATCTAGTCAACATTATAAGTATTTTCCAAGTTATTATAAATTATTGCTAAGCATTTATTTTAATGACTATACTATGGATATTCTGTGCTTTATCTAATTATTCCCCAATAGTTAGATATTAAGGTTGTTTTCTAATTGGGACTGTTATAGATATATTATGATAAAAACTTTTTTAGTAAAGATTTTTATTGAAAAATACTATACATATAGAGAGGTGCACAGTTCCTATGTGTACAGCGTTTGGACTTTTCACAAGTGAGCATACCACTGAAACTACTACCTGGGTTAGGTTAGTAAATTCCCGCTGAGTGAACACACCCATGTTACCACTAGTCTAGTCAAGAAAGAGAAATTTACCAAACTCCCCAAATGTCCCTTCCCCACTTTTCCTTCCCTCCGCCCCAAAGATAACCACTAGCCTGACTTCTAATGCCATACATCAAAAATTGAAGGTCTGTGGTTTAATTTTCTTCAGGTTTCTAGAAGTAGAATTACTGGATTAAGAGGTATGAATATTTTAAAGTATCTTATTTCATATAACCAAATTGGTTTCAAAACTATCATGTCATTTTATCACTGCATTATATGAAAGTGTGGAAAGGACTTTTGTTCCTGAAATTGGGAAGGAAGAAGTTTAAGATGAGGTGTAGAGGACAAAGTTCTTGAGAGCGAATAGCACCAAATAGGACTGTATTACTTTATGGAAATGTCAGCAATATATTTCCAATTCTATTTTACCCGCCTTGAAAATGTTCTTCTTTAACTGAACATTGCCAGTTTTTGCAGCTGAAGAGAGGAGAACCTGGCGAACCACACAGTCTCTTCAGACTTCTGGTCACAAGTGACATAAACTTCTGCCTGTATTGCATAGGCCAAAGGAAGACACATGAGTTCAACACACGAGGGGCATTTAATCCCCCCACAAGGAGGGGTACTGCAGGAGGAGAATCAGGAGTACTTGGCGAATAATAACACCCACCAGACTTTCTGTTTAATGACCTTGTCCCATCCATGAGGAGATTCGTTTAGGTTAATATTCTTTACTCTTATTACAGAAGCACCTCCTGGCCATAGAGGACCTGCATCTCCATATAGGGCTGTAGCTTCTGTAATGATCAGTGAGGTGTTTGCATAGTGCCGGAACTTTTTGGAGTGTGTGCACTTTTCTAAGATGAGGCCCAGAAACATGTTTGTTCATGAAGCAAGGAAAAAAAAACAAAAAAACCAAACCCGTTACCATTGAATCGATTCTGACTCATAGTGACCCTATTGGGTAGAGTAGAACTACCCCATGGAGTTTCCAAGGAGCGCCTGGTAGATTCCAGCTGCTGACCTTTTGGTTAGCAGATGTAGCTCTTAACCACTAAGCCACAAGAGGCGATGGAGAAATGCTGAATTCCATTTATTAGGTAATTTTGATAGAAGTGCTTCTCATTTTAAAGTATTGTAGCTTTAACTTTTGGAGCCCTGTTGGTGCAGTGGTTAAGAGCTCAGCTGCTAACCAAACGGTCGGCAGTTCACATCCACCAGGTGCCCCTGGGAAACCCTTTGAGGCAGTTCCACTCTGTCCTGTAGGGTCGTTATGAGTCAGAATCGACTCGATGGCAGTGGTTTTTTTTTTTTTTTTTTGGGTGGCAAGCAATTCCCGTTTGGGAAACAAATCTTTTATATGTAGCTAGAGCACGCGTTCTGGTTACATGCCCTCTAGGAAACTGTTCAGTCAGTGTTTTACTAGTCCATGTGTTGTGACAGTTTAGGACCGTAGAAGGTTTTCTCACTAGCACAGCAAAGGAACCGGCTGGACTCTTTCACCAAGAGACAGCTTACTCCAGGTCATCAGCCACACCTTGTAGTTGTGGTTAATATCCTGTCTCCAGCCTTCCCTAGTATATATTTGCATTCTTCTTTATTGTTATTTTTTTCCCTAAATCATTTTTTAGTATTAGCTGATAACATCATGAATTGCTTCTCGTTTCACTTTCTCTTTATGTTGAAGCTGCAGTCCTCAGTCACTGTTGCTCAGTTACAGAAATAGTTGCGTGGTGGGGGGCGTAGTGCAGTTGCATTAGGTGAGCTCTCATTTAACTTGGTCTCTCTCTTTTATTCTCCCAAGGTCTCTTCTCTCTAGGGATGGTGAAGTCGGGGAAAGGCTCCTTTAACCCTCCTCCAGGATGAACCACCTGCCAGAAGACATGGAGAATGCTCTCACTGGGAGCCAGAGCTCTCATGCTTCTCTGCGCGATGTCCATTCCATCAACCCCACACAGCTCATGGCCAGGATTGAGTCCTATGAAGGAAGGGAAAAGAAAGGCATATCCGATGTCAGAAGGACTTTCTGTCTGTTTGTCACCTTTGACCTCTTGTTTGTAACATTACTGTGGATAATAGAGTTAAATGTAAGTTTTTTTTTCATGACTTTATAAGTATTATTTCCAGAGATAAATAATTTTCTTATTTTTTTTCATTGTTTCTGTCTCATTTAGTGAGTTTTATCTTTTTCCAAATGAGGCGACATTTGGACTTTCTCCAGCTGATTTGGACCTTTCTTGCTCTTTAATGGCATTGTTTAAAACAGACCTCATTAATTTAAAACTCACTTTGGGATTTTAACATTTGAATTCATGCTTTATCACACAAATCAGCAAACTACAGCCCACAGGCTGAATTCAGCTGGCCTATTTTTATAAATAAAGTTTTATTGACATACAACCATGTCCATCTGTTTATATATTGTCTATAGCTGCTTTTGTGCTGAGTGGTTGAGTTGAAAAGTTGCAGTGGGCACCATGTGGCTCACAAAGCCAGAGGTGTTTACTGTCTGGCCTTTTTCAGAAAAAGGTTCCCGACCCTTGTTCCATAAAATGTAACCTACTTTTTAACTATATTTTAGATGTTGCTTTTATTTTTCTAACTCCCATGTTAGGATTTTGCGTGTGGCAGCGCAGTGTTTAAGTGCTCGGCTGCTAAGAGGTCGGTGGTTTGAACCCACCAGCTGCTCTGCAGGAGAAAGATGTGGCAGTCTGCTTCCATAAAGTTACAGCCTTGGAAACCCAATAGGGCAGTTGCTTTGAGTTGGAATCAACTTGACTGCAGTGGGTTTGGTTTTTTGGTTTATGCTTTCTTTTTTTGCAGAAGAGATTATTTATATTTTGTCAGAAAGGTTGTCCTAGAGACATTTGGAGGTTTACCTGTATTTTGTCAGGCTTACATAGCAATTATCATGAATTCCTGAATTCAGATATTTGTCTACACCTGTGCTGTTCAGTAGACATACACTACAAGCCTTGTATGTAATTTCAAATTCTCTATTTACCACATTGGAGTCCTGGTGGTGCAGTGGTTAAGGGCTCAGCTGCTAACCAAAAGGTCAGCAGTTTTAATCCACCAGGTGCTCCTGGGAAACCCTATGGGGCAGTTCTCCTCTGTCCTGTAGGGTCACTATGAGTCGGAATTGACTCGACAGCAACAGTTTTGTTTTTTTTTTAACACGTTAATAAAATTGAAAATATATAGGTGAAATTTATTTTAATAATATATTTTATTTAACCCAATATGTCCATTTTCTCCCCAAGACCCTGAGTCTGATTGTTCATGTTCCTTACCAGCTAATAGGTAAACTCTTCCAGACTTTCCTCGCAGACAACCGTTGTCTGCTTTTTTAACCTTCATCAGTTAATTTATTTTCAGGAAATATTTGCAAAGACCTAGGTAGTAATAACATTAGCTGTTGTTTATTATTAAGAAGTTACTCCTTGCCAGGCATAGTGCTAGGTGCTTTATAAGAAATATGTAAAATAGAGAAATTATGAAAAGGTGCTGAGATTCTCAATTGAAAATGAATTTTATTGCCTTTTAATAGCAAATGCCAACATCTTAATCTAAACTCTGATTAATATTCTGATTCATAGCAGTTACATCAATTCTAGACCAGACTTTTAATAATTAGGGTCATTGAATCTCATTTAGTTTCATCATGAATCCTAACAGAGGAACAAAACACATGAAAACAGATACTTACATTTACTGAGCTTCTGTATTGAGGCCTAATAATGCAAATGTTATGAAATCAAAACTTTGTACTCTTTAACATTTAATTTAGATAAGTTTTCTCTTATAATCAACAATTAATGGTTCAGAGTACATAGGGCCTAATTAATTGGATAATATTCAAGTCATTATTTTCCATACAGACAAAAGGAAACAGAAGGATGTGTAATATATAAAAAGGAAGTCTTATTTTACCTCAATTCCTACCATGTAAGACCCACCCATTGCAAATCACAGTGTCCCTCTTACCCCTCAGAAAAAGTGTTGAAGAATTTTTGAAGACCATAAAAGAACCTTAGAGATCATAAACCCAAAGCCAAACCCATTGCAGTTAAGTCAATCCCTACTTATAGCAACACTATAGGACAGAGTAGAACTGCCCCATAGGGTTTCCAAGGAGCACCTGGTGAATTCAAACTGCTGACCATTTGGTTAGCAGCCAAACAACCACTACGCCACCAGGGTTAGAGATTATAGAATGATATAATTTTAATTCTAAAAAGGCCCATGAAATGATTTAACAACCCATCCCTTTGGTTTACGGATAAGGAAATTAAGGTCCACAGAGGATTGGTGACCTGCCTAAATTCCAATAGTTAGTGTCAGAACTGAGATTCATCCCAGATCCTGTGAAGTTTTCATGTGTTAAACTTTCTAGCTTTCTGTTTGGGACCCAAGGCACCTGGAGCGAGCATGTAATGAAAGTAAATGCTTTCACACAACAGAGGAAAATACCAGCAAAGCAAGTAACCAAGCACAGTGTTTGATTCTGTGCATTAAAAAATAAGATTTCTTCCAGAATCACAATAATATAAAACATGAATCTACTGTTATGTTTCTGTTTACATATTTTTCTTCTGTAAATTTAGCACGATGGATATGGCTTATTTAAAACAAGAGGCCAGTAATATGCTATAGCAATACAGATGTGTTTCTTCTTACTATTTCTTCCATATGTACATATTAAAATATTTATATTAATGTGTATTTTAAAGGAGTAAGATGTTTTCAAGACTAACGTGTGTAATGAGATGAGAAAGAAATGCTTCTTTTAACAGAAAAGCATTTTTAAGGGGACAGTTAAAAAGACATTTTAATGGCGGCACAAAGTCAAGGCATGCATTGGTCTGCCTCTGATAATCACTATGTGCCTTTAAGTGAGGGAAGCCTTGAGGTGGAGTTTGAGTGGGGGTTCACAGTCTGGTGATCACACTTCTCATTTCTCTCCTCTCTTACTAGTTTAAGGAAATGGAAATGAAATGAGCTGCACGCTATTCTTGTTCATCAGAGGGGATTTGTTCATATCTGTGTGCAACATGTTACAAATTAAAAATCATCAGGTCTAGCAATTAAATGTACTTTTATCCTCGTTTTTCCACTGACTGCCAGTTTCCCCAGTTGTAAAATGAGAAATTTAGACAAGGGTCTGTGATCTTTAAGATAGTTCACCATGACTTTTTTAGTTTTTTTTTAAACATCCAATTTTTAGTTCTATTTTTTTTTTCAGTTACTGATCCTGATCTGGGTTTTTCACGGCGCCCTGTAATATTCATTTTGTTTTGGTTGTCCGACTCTGTAAATCGCTGCTCACCCAGATCCACCATTTTCTACATTGTGTGCCAGAGCTCTGGCTTCAGATTTGGATGTTGCTAGCTCCACAAAAAAACTCTGTGGGATTTAGAGTTTAGTTGGAAGACATAGCATATGTCTTACACTGCCTTGTAATGTTGGTCTTTAAGAAAGGAAAGAAAATGTCACAAACAGGTGCTTAGGATGTTAGAGAAATATGGGGACCCAGCTGTTCTATGTGAAAGTACTTTGTGTTCATACATGCCTTCCAGCTTAGCCATTTTCCTCCCTGCTGCCAGAAAGCTGACTTCCCTGGAGTGCAGGGGCTGGGCAAGTCCAGAAAAGCCTAATACCACCTTGGTTCATTTTATGTCCGGAAGACCTAAGGGCGGCTGATGTCTTTTGGGCCAGTTGAAGGGATGGTACTAATTCTGTCTTGGGCTTCCTTGGTCTACCCTTGAGTTCGCTGATTTTCCAGTTTGGATCTAGAAGTCACCTTGGCCTGTATTCCTGAGGATTGTATTTCCTCTCCAGGCTGTTTAGACTGATAAGAACAGGAATCAAAGTGACAGTAGAAGGGAAGTTGTTGTTGTTTTGCTTTTGACACTTTGATTGAGACCATGGTCCAAAAAAAAGGACCTTTATCAATGCTTATTTCCTGCTTTGTCTTTTTTTTTTTTTTTTTTTCTTTAAACTAGAAAATGTCAGAACACTTCTAATTTGACCTAGAATCGCCATTACCAGCTCTGTGGCCTTAGACACACTATTTAAGTTCTCTAGGCCTTGGTTTCTCAGTCGCTTAGCTGGACTAATACCTGTCTTGTCTTCCTCTTGGGTTCTTGTGAAGATCAAATGAAAAGATGTATACAGCAGCTCCTTGGCAGTTGCTGCACAACTATAGGTTGTAATTTATTATTGACTAAGATAAATTTAATCCAGAATCAGTGAAAATCTTTTGGTTCCTCTTCTCTCTTTATTATTACGTTTAAGTTTCTGGTACATGGCTGATTCTGTTACCCCACAGTCACTATCATTATTAATAGTTCTATAGTTACACTGTGATAACCAAGGATAACAGAAACTCAGATTAGGGGGAGATAGGGTATGTTGGAGTTTTCTGAGGGAGTATGTGGAGGACATGTGCATGGGGTGTGGAAAGATGGATGGAACTAAGGACAGAAGGATAAGGTGGGGTTAGGCTGTGGGAGCAGTGGCGAGAGGGTGTGGAGATCAAGGGGAGCAGAAGCACTGAGGCAGGAGTACGCTTGTGCACACTTGTGTGCGTGTGATTGTGTTTTGAAGTGGGTAGGGACAGAATGAGAAAAAATATTAGCTAAAAAGTAAGGTGCCTAAGAAATGAGGTTGCATAGGTAGGATAATGCTATGTTGTTGAAATTCTTAAAAGCTATATAGAAGTATTTAGACTTAATGTAATGGTGAGCTGTTGTAGGTTCTGGAGCAGATAGGAAACATGGTTTCGAGGTCTTCCAGAAGTCAGCGACCCCTGCTTTTCCCCTTCTTCATCTCCATAAACACCCAGATACCCAGGCCAAAAACGAAAACTCATCTTTGTTTTGTATTTTTCATCCACATTCAATCTAACAGTAACTCCTGTCAAAATTCTTCCAAAATGTATTCCAACTGTGACCACGTGTCTCCATTCCTGCCATTACCACCCTCGATCAAGCCAACATGATCACTCATGGAAACTGCTGCTCCATGCTCCCGGTTGGTTTGCCTGTCTCCACTCTTGCCCTCCGTCCAATCCAGTCTCCTCAGAGTAGCCAGATGACCTTTTGAAAACATAAATCAGACAATGTCACTTTCTGTTTAAAACCCTTCTCTGGCTAACCAAAGCTTAAAATAAAATCCAAATGGCTGTACCCTGTTTTGCGAAGCCCCCCGGAAGCCTCCCAGGACTTCCTTTCCTGCCCACTGCTCCTGGCTCACCACAGATCAGCCACACTTCTTCCTTCTGGTCTTAGAAAGGAACAGGTTATTTTCTATCTTGGGACCTTTATACTAGTTGTTCCCTCTATATGAACTACACTGTTTTTAATTACACATTTATATGTGTTGAATGAATGAGTTCAGAATTAAGTGGAAATTCTATTCAGCACTTTCTATTGCAACTATAATGTTCTTTTCTTGCATATTTTAGCATTTCTGGGTTCTAAGAAGATAGGCAGACAAGTACATATCGAACCTTACTTGTGTGTTCCTTTGTACTATTTCCACCCAAAGATCTCTCATTGTTTTTACTTGTTACTCTCCTCCTAGGTGAATGGAGGCATCGAGAGCACGTTAGAGAAGGAGGTAGTGCAGTATGACTACTACTCTTCTTATTTTGATATATTTGTAAGTATTTTCTGTTTTATATTTTCTTTCTGACACGCTGAAAACAAAAGGCGAATTTCCTTTAAATAGGCCTCAAATTTTCTGCCATTCTTTTTTTCTCCCTTGAACACTGTGTTTCCCTCTCCCTTAGTAACAGGCCCATTCAGTGCTCCTTCTCTCTTGCTGAGGACTTGTCTGGTTATCTCAAGAAAAAAGGATTGATGGGAGATAATAGAAGGCAGCAGAAGAAGCCATTCCCATTTCCTTGGAGGGGAGCCTTTATTCTTTCAAATGGTTAAAATAATGCACCCATTGACATACCCTAATGACTCAAAGGAAAACTCACCTTTTTACATAATTGCACAATGAAAGCGATATTTCTTTTCTGCTTTCAGATAGATTTTTATCAGGGTGTGCTTTTAATAATAATTCTATGTTTTATTCTGCTGTAATAGGGGTTTTTGAGTAAAGTTATATATTGGTAATCTTGGGCAATATTAGTTTTAGAATTAAATAGATGCAGTTTATCTGTAGATGAGGCATTCATTTTATTTAAATGAGAGCTTGCATTATATTTCTAGGATACACTATGACTTCGATTTGCTGTAGCTCAGTAGTATGTCTTTGTAGTTTATCATGTAAGTCCGACTCTAACATTGTGTTAGACATAGGTTAGGCAATTAAATTTCACAGTGGGTTCCCCAAAATTCATCTTAACTATTGTCTTTGCTGTGTCTAGACTCATGGAGGCAATATGCACGTGGTTAAGGGTAGGACCACCTGCAACCTGAGTAGTTCCGCTTTCATCTGTTCAGTATGTTAGGCTTCCACATAGGATTTTGTTGAAAAAGTGTTTGCTACAGAATGTTTAGAAAACTATTGATGTAGTTTAATCCCCTCATTTTTCCAAAATGAAGAAATAATTTCATGGTTCAGTTTCTCAACCTACTCGAGGTCATTTAAGTTAGTAGCAAAGCATGTTGAGGTCCCAAATTTATGGATATTTATTTCTTCTAGAGCTGTTAACACATAAAAATAAAATGATTTCTTTTTTTTTTCTCTTACTAATTTTATCTTGAAATGGCCTGAGTCAGGAACTGTCAGGAAGCCAGGTTAATCCACCAGCCAGATCTCCAAGGGCTATCTGGCCTCTATGCTAAGGGACTTAATGGTATTGGACAAACAGGTAGGACCCATTAACTCAAATTGGGAGGACTGTCATGTCTGACCTAGGAAATGGACACAACCTCTGGGAAACCTCAGGATCTGGGAGACTTAGAGATAAAGGGGTAAAGACTTGTCCATTTGTGTCCAGAACGCAGAGTAGAGTTGAAATGACTGAAGAAACAAAACAGTGGGCAGATTGTTGGCAAACGCATTTTTAGTGAAAGTGGCAAATTAAGAACAAATGTAACCTGCAAACTTCACTTACATAAAAAGATCTTAAGTGAGGTCTTCTGGTCCATGACAGTGAAGAAGTTGTCAGCCTCCAGCCTTTCAGCAGTTTTGATTAGTGAGGAACTTTTGACACATCCCTACCGTGACTCAATGCTCAGGAGTCACCTGACTTCTCCCTACCAGGTTGGCATATTTTCCAACTAAAATTGGTAACATTTTGTTCTATGTTTAATCTTTTAGTGCATGAGAGTTACTAAGATAGCTGTGACATAGTGTTTAAGAGCCCTGCTCTTTGGAGTCAAGCTGCCTGGGTTCAAATCCTGGCTTCATCACTGAGGAGCTGGGTGGCTTTGAACAATTTTCTTAGCCTCTCTGCCTTAGTTTCCCCATCTGTATAATGGGATTAGTGATAATAATTGACTCATGGGATTGTTGGGGGGGGATTACGTAGGATAATAATACACATAAAGGGCTTCAGTGACCCATAGTAGATAATGAGATGTTAGCTACTGGAATAGGCAGACCTCTTACCAAGACCCCAGTAACCCAGAGGTTTGATGTGGGCTTTACTGAGAACCGTGTAACCTGGTAGCTTCTAAAAGTGAGTGTTTAGAATGGAAAAGTCAACTTTCAGAAGATTTTCTGCTATCTTAAAACAATAATCATGTGTGTATTTATATATATGGGCTCAAAGAAAAAATAAACCTTTAATGACATGTTCTTCTTTGATAATGGGAAATTAATTTGAAAGCCTTATTTGGGTAGTATTATAATTAAGTTTTAGAGCAAGCATTGCCAAATGCTATAGTCTAGTGCCAGCTAGATCTGAATAATGAAAACTATATGGTGAGTTTTTCTTAAAGCTAGATTATTTTTAATATATGTTCTAAATAACTTATCTCTCTCCTTTTTTTAACAGCTTTTGGCAGTTTTTCGATTTAAAGTGTTAATACTTGCTTATGCTGTATGCAGACTGCGCCATTGGTGGGCAATCGCAGTGAGTATGCCCTGGATGAGTGGATGATCCCATCCAGTGGGGTTGGCCAGGACCTGCTAACACAACTAGAGCTGGGATAAGATGCTATTTAAATCTGGGTTGAATTCCACTAGCTTTTCCTGATTTCCTTCTTCCCCATTCAGTAGCTTTAACACTCCAGGACTTCTTTCCAATGTTAATGGGTAATTAGATTCATCTCTATAGACACTGGTCCAAATGAGGAATCCAGAGGCCCGAGAGTGATTACTGACCAAGAACCATTTACTCCATTTTGCATATAAGAGATGGGATCAGTACCACTGCCACAAAGATACTTGGAACTGTTCTTGTTTGGTAAAAACTGCTTAACCATTTTTCCTGATTTGGACTCTACTAATTTTGATAAAGTCTTCTCTCTCCCCCCACCCCCATTTTGTTTCCCTACCTTTGATCTTGAAGGGAAATCTCCGATGCTCTTTTTTCTTGTTACCTCTGGGCTCCTTGAAGGCAGTGACTTTTTACTCATTTGTTTTCTTCCATCTAGAACAGAGCTTGGCGCATGCTGTTCACCCTCAGTAAATATTTATTGATGGAAAGAAAAGTTATAAGCTATTCTGCCTGAATTATTTTTGCCATTTCCATAGACGTCTGAACACTCACGTTTTTGAGAGCTCTAAAGAGGCAGGTATATGGGGGAAAGTGTCAAGCTTATCAGACTGGAAAGAATGCTCAGGAATACCTGCAGTTCAGCGATTAGAGTGTGCGGCCTTCAGTCTGTGTGTGGGCTGGGCTCAGGCTTGATCAGCTGGGAAGGGAGTCCGCCACTCTCCTAGGGTGGATTCCACCAGGGCCATGTCTGCCTGAGCCATCACCTCTGATCATTTACAGAATCATAGGGCTGAGATTAGACCATCTACTGAGGTGAAGCTCACATTCACAAATGTAGGTAGACAGTCTTGGCCAGACTTCTCTCCCTTTTCTAAATACTATTTTGTCCATATCACAACTGCTGTGATGATTGTACCTTCCAAATTTTTTACAACGTTCCCCATTTGGGGTAGTCTTTCCCGGAGTCTCCATAACGTGTATTGTTTGTCAGATGATCTGTCCCGTTTATTTTAGAGATATGGTTGACATAGAGCTACTCTATGAGGGTTTTAAGACATTATCTTGAATATCTACTTTCAAATTATTAAAAGGACAGGTCAGATTTAGCAAATTCATTTTTTTTTGTTTCTGGTACTTGTTTTTAAAAACCCTTGCAGAGAGAGCCCAGACAGCTGGAAGGAGAAGTCAGCTGGCACCTAAAGAACAGTTAGTGTCAGCGTATAAAGTTAATTGGCATCAGCATTTGAAAGGCTACCTCTACCAAGCAACTCACTCTGGCTGGAGTGTGTGTGTGTGTGCGCGTGTGCGTGTGCGTGTGCGTGTGTGTTTTGTTAACCAGTACTAACTTTCCAGATTTGTTACTACTTACGAAGTGTGGTACCTGATGCTTCCCAGCCTCCATTCTGTCAGTCAAGGCTGCTGTTGGCATTTATTTTGGTCAGGTTTTACCCTGCTAAAAATAGTCGTTGGAGGATGGAGTGACATGGCCTAGAAACTGTGGGATTCTCTCTGGGTTTCACAACCCCTAGGAAGAGCCCTGCCTATGGATTTCGTTGATCCTTCTTTTAAGTGGTGGTAATGGGTTTGTATGTTTTACCTTGATGGACAAAACTTAGTTTCCCAGCACAGCAGCCTTCTAAAAAGTGGGAGAAGGGAAACCACAAGCAGCAGTGAGAGGGTGAGTGCCACGTAGAATCTGACTTTGCCCCAGTCTGGGTTTTAGGGGACAGAGGTAGAGTGATGCGGAAAGGAGCCGGGCCCTGGGGCCAAGCGTAGCTTTTTTAGTTATCGGCCCGCTCCTCGTTCAGATGGGTGACAGTTCCTGCGAGAGGGAGGTGCCTTCACCGTAAGGCATGTCTAATTGGAAGGTTCTGGCTTATGTGTCTTCCAGCTGACGACCGCAGTGACCAGTGCCTTCTTATTAGCAAAAGTGATCCTCTCAAAGGTACGGCCTCGCGCTTTCTCGTACATTTGCCGTCTGTAATGACCAAGCCTCGTTTTCTCATGTGAGCTCGTGCTAACTGTGTTTCCCTCTCCTGGTGGCATCTGTTCTTCCAGCTTTTCTCTCAAGGAGCTTTTGGCTATGTGCTGCCCATCATTTCATTCATCCTTGCCTGGATTGAGACCTGGTTCCTGGATTTCAAAGTGTTACCTCAAGAAGCAGAAGAAGAAAACAGTAAGTTTCTCTCTAAATGAGCTTCCTTTGACTGACTGGGTACTGAGCTGGAGGGTTGTCTTGATTTGAGTGGAGCTGTAGGTGGATGGAGTTAGACAGGTCACCCATCTCTGTTCTTTAGTGGCTACAGCAGAAATCAAAGGAAGGGATGGGTGAACGGCTAGTAACAGAACATGGCTCCTCTTGCCAACTGTTGGAGCAGGAATACAGTGTGAACACTGATGAAAAAGACATTCAAATAATAGCGACAAAAATAGCCAGCATCTCTTTCTCCTCAGACCAGTTGACCTTTTCTCCTTATTGATAATAATGATAGGACACTAAACATTCTGTGTGTATAAACAGAACTTCATTGTTTAGGGACAGAGAAAATTAAACCAATTTTGAATGTGCTGAGGCAGCAATTCTAAATGAAAGTCAGCAGTTCTCCGGAGTTCCACATTGCTAACTAGATAGCAAGGGGAGGAGGGGGTGCAGGGCGAGCTTTGAATGGGCCATAGTTAGGACAGTGTTGGGACTGTTGGCGAGTTAATGATGAAGATGGAGTGCAGAGGAGGAAGGTAGCCTGCCAGAGAAATGCTTAACCATCTCAGGCTTTCGCCATCCTCTCTGAGTAACTGTGATAACTAGCATTGTGTAATAGCGAGATCTGCCAAAGCTGTTGCTAATCTCAGTGCGTGGCTATGGGTATCCCAGGGTATTAACTAGGAATGCAAAGTGATTGAGCTTCATGGTTAATTATTGGGCTGGGATTCTTCTCCACATGATGGCATTAATGGAAGCCCCCTGGACCCACCTGCCCTCTGGAGATTACATAATTAAACATCAGCTCAGAGACCCCTGCAATTTCAAGACGTGCCGTGTTTATGCCTCTGTCGATCATTGGCTCTTTTTGCCCTGCCTAATAGGGAAAAAAACCAATCTTGTATCTTACAGAAAGTTTAAGCATGATTATGCTAGCCTCAAGAAACAGAGGGAAGAAAATATCCTTGCAAGTAGTTTTATTTTGCTAAATCTCATTTTACAGAGAAGTGTATAAGAAAAAGGTTATGATGCAAGGGGAGGTTTTTTGAAAAACATATTAATCAGACCAAGATGTGTCTTCTATCTTGTGGCCTCTGTTCCTTTATGAAAGCATATTGTAGAAAAGGGACAAGTAAAGCTAGTGGAAGTCACTTCTTTATTTTATATAGACATCAAATTGAACTCTCTCAAAAACATTAAAAATTAATGTAAATGAGGCTTGAATGCTCAGGCGATTAAACCAAATTCAA
>NW_004444411.1:14257-15334 GCF_000243295.1 Trichechus manatus latirostris | reverse complement strand
TGCCAAAAGAACTCAGTCCTGGTGGCCCCTCTCATGCTGGGCTGTGTTCTTGAGCTGACCGCATCATACTTCCTTCTCTTCTGGGTTTTTTTTCTAAATACTCTTCTGAGAACTATTTATTGCATAAATATTTCTTCATCTTTTTAAATACCTTTTATCACACTTTGCATTTGGCATTTCTCTAACCAAATGCAGACAGTAGACTGTGCAAGCTGCCTGGTTTTCTGTTTCATTTTGGGTTTTGGTTTTGTTATTGTTGATTTTCATAAGGAGGACATGGGTATTACCAAAGGAAAGTTGCTATAAATACTGAGTCAGAGAAACCCATGGGTAACATAAGGTAGTTATTTAAACTAGTTGGCAGCTGTCCTTACAGTACTGGTTCCTAATTCGTTAATGAAAAAAAAAATTATTTTGGTAGAATGGTTGAAAGATTTTCAAAGTACCTCTTTTTACTAAGAAATTTTTAGTGTAACAATAACACCATTTTACTGTGCTTAATTTTGCAAGAAGCTACAAGAATGGTAACATCATTCCCAGCGTCTGAATGTCTTTTCTTCCAGGACTTCTAATAGTTCAAGATGCTTCAGAGAGGGCAGCACTTATACCTGGTGGTCTTTCTGATGGTCAGTTTTATTCTCCTCCTGAATCTGAAGCAGGTAAAAGACTTGATTACATTTGTGTTTTTGTTCATCATTCAAAAACTTGGCCTGCATGCTCACTTGTTCTCTCTGTCTCCCAGTCTCTCTGTCTTTGACTCTCTCTCAATACACTTAGCGAGCATTTAGTATACCAGGCATCGTTGTTGTTAGGTGTCGTCGAGTCAATTCCAACTCATAGTGACCCTGTGAACAACAGAATGAAACGCTGTCCCGTCCAGCACCATCCTCACAATTCTTGCTATGTTTGAGCCCACTGTTGAAGCCACTGTGTCCATCTCGTTGAGGATCTTCCTCTTTCTCGCTGACCCTCTACTTTATCAAGCATAATTTCCTTCTCCAGGGACTGGTCCCTCCTGATAACATGCCCAAAGTACATGAAATGAAGTCTCACCATCCTTGCCTCTAAGGAGCGCTC
>NW_004444411.1:3236-13410 GCF_000243295.1 Trichechus manatus latirostris | reverse complement strand
TACTTTGATATTCTGAACTATTGATGTTGGATCTAAAAGCAGTAGAAAGCACAAAAACATAGAGCCAGATGAAATACAGCTATAGATTAGCAGAAACTCTGTTTCTAAGCCAGCAGAAACTAGAATTAAGTATTAAACCTTCCATTACTGCATTATATGGTTTATTTCCTTCAGCTGTTTTGAAGGTCATAGGACTTGTTCTTTAAAAAAAAAGAAGTTCACATTATAGTTCTTGCTTTTATATAGCCACTTCTTTTTCTGAGACTCATAAAATTTCTCAGTACTAATGTATTTTCTTAATTAAAAGTTCAGAACAGCAGGATAATAATGGAGTACCACCTCAAGCATTCTTCAAGCTGTTTCTATTCTCTGTGGGCTTCTTGCCTGTGACTTGTACCACCACCTAGTGGTAGTCAGAAGCATTTCCATTTTATTGGGTTATGAAGCTAAACAAGAACGAAAACACTTTCACCATGTTGGGTAGCTGCTTTGTTTAAGAAAAAAAAATGCAGATTAGTACTTGGCAGAGGAGTGTACAAAGTAGCTTATTTGCATTGTCTGAATGTTCAGTTTAGGAAAGAATAAAAATTGAAAACTAATATTGGAATTAATGTGCCCAGTAAAAGAAGGCTCTTATCTAAAGCAAAGCTTTGTAGTTAAGCCAGAGCTTAAAAATTAAACAGATCTGAAAAATAAACAGTAGCTGAAGTCCTAAGCTTCCACTGTCCTGATACATCGCTGATTGACCCCTAGTAGCTGTGGGGTCAGCAGGGACCTGCCTTGCCTGTTGTGGTATTCTGTATGCAGCACCTAGCACAGTGTCTGGCACATAGTAGATTTATAATAACTTTGAATGAATAAATGAAAGCTATTAGAGGCACCAAAAATAAAATCTTAGCATTTTTCCTTATAAAGAAATGGCTTGAATTTTGTCAGTACCACAGGGATTTGGAAAATTAGCACATTTTAGTAGATATACTTTTAAAGGATGTAAAGGTGGTTTGTTGGGAGGTTTGCTTGTTGGTGTAACCACATCCTGCTTACCTGTGTATCAAATGGAAAATAAAGAGGAAGTTCAGTCCTCTTTAACCGATTAGGTTGAGGTTGTTATATGTGGTCAGGTGGCTTAAATGAACCAGTTGTGATGCTGAAGCAAAGTTAATTCTTCACCTCCTAAATTATTAGAAGACTGACTTAAAATGAGGAATAGCTAAGTTACATAAAATAACCTTTCCTCTAAACAAGTCTAGATAAAGGCATTAAAATTCTAATTAGATGCCTGCTGAGAGTAACCACGCATCCTGGTTTGCCTATAACAGCTTTAGCTTATTCAAAGTGTTCCTTCCTCCCCTATTTTCTGATTGAGTTTTTTGAAGGATTGATAGTATTTCTTTTTTAAATATTTAATTTGGATCCACAATCAATACCCATGGAAGCAGCAGTCAAGAAATCAAGAGATGCATTGCACTGGGCAAATCTGCTGCAAAAGACCTCTTTAAAGTGTTAAAAAGCAAAGATATCACCTTGACGACTAAGGTGCACCCGACCCAAGCCATGAAGTGTTTTCAATCGCCTCATATGCATGTGAAAGCTGCACAGTGAATAAGGAAGACTGAAGAAGAATTGATGCCTTTGAATTGTGATGTTGGTGAAGAATATTGACTATACCCTGAACTGCTAAAAGAACAAACAAATCCGTCTTGTAAGAACTACAACCAGAATGCAAGGATGGCGAGACTACGTCTTACATACTTTGGACACATGAAGAGGGATCAGTCCTTGGAGAAGGACATCATGCTTGGCAAAGTACAAGGTCAGCGAAAAAGAGGAAGACCCTCGACGAAGTGGATTGACACAGTGACTACAACAGTGGGCTCAAGCATAACAATGATTGTGAGCATGGCGCAGGACCGGGCAGTGTTTCGTTCTGTGGTGCATAGGGTCACTATGAGTTGGAACCGACTCAACGGCACCTAACAACAACAACAAATATTTTATAGAATTCACAGTAAAGAAATCTGGGCCAGGGTTTTTCTTGATGGGAAGATTTTTAAATTACTAGTTCAGTTTCTTTACTTATTATAGGTCTATTCAGAGTTTTATTTCTTCTTGAGTCTATTTTGGTAATTTGTGTCTTTCTAGGGATTCTTCTATCCTAAACTGTCTAATTTGTTGCCATAAATTGTTCATAATATTTTCTTATAATCTTTTTGATTTCTGTTGTTTTGGTAGTGATGTCTTGTCTCTTTTCTTGATTTTGGTAACTGGTGTCTTCTCTCATTTTATCTTGGTAATTGTAGCTTGAAGTTTGTCAAATTTTTTTTGTATTTTTGAAGAACCAACTTTTTATTACATTGATTTTCTTTATTGTTTTTCTGTTTTCCATTTCAGTCATTTTCATTTCAGTTTTTATTTTCTTCTGCTTGGATTTGGTTTAGTTTGCTCTTTTTTTTAGTCTTAATCTTAAAATGGAAGCTTACCTGATTGATTTGGGACCTTTCTTATTTTCTCATATAGGGATTTAAAGCTACACATTTTCTTCTAAGCATCACTTTAGGGATATCTCATAAATGGTGATATGTTGTATTTTCATGTTCATGCATTGCTTGGCTTTCAGCAGGTTGACTAAGATGTGTCTACATATGGATCTCTTTGTGTATATTATAATCTGTGTTTGTTCAGATTGTGTAGATGGATATTTCTCAACAAATTTTGTAAGTTTTAGCCTTTATTTCTTCAAATATTTTTCTGACTCTTTTTTTCCTCTCTTCTCCTTCTGGATTCCCATACATGTATGTTGGTATGCTTCATGTTAACTCACAAGTCTCTGAGCTCCGTTCATTTTTCCTCAGTCTTCTTTTCTCTGTTCTTCAAATTGGATAATTTCTATTGATTTTATCTTCAAGTTCATGGATTCCTTTTTCTGCCATCTCAAATAGTCTCTTGAGCCCCTCTGTGAATAGTTCATTTCAGTTATACTTTTCTACTCCAGAATTTTTTTTTTATGATTTACCTTCTTGTTGGTGATTTATAGTTCCTTCTTGAGACTCACTTTTTACTGATTCATTGTTGTCATACTTTAATTGTTTAAACATAGTCTTCTATAGTTCTTTGAACATATTTTTAATAGCTTCTTTTTTGGAGTTTTTATCTGCTAAATTCAGTATCTGGAGACACTCAGAGAGAATTTTTATTGACTTTTTGTTTTTATTTTTCCTGAGAATGGTCACATTTTCCTATTTCTTCACGTCTTATAATTTTTTTTGTTGAAAACTGGGCATTTTAGTAACATATTGTAGTAACTGTGGATTCTGATTTTTCCCCAAAAGGTTGTTACTGTTGCTGGTTGTCTGTTTGTTTAAGAACTTGCCTGGGCCTGTGAAATCTGTGACCCCTGCAGTGCACAGCCGCTGATGTCTCCTCTCGTTTTTCTTTTTCTTTTTAATTTTTGCTTTTATTTTTCAGCGTAGCTTCCTAGAGGTTGCCCTGTGTCTACATTGCTACATAGTGGTAGCTAATGCTTGAGCAAAGGTTGTCTCAAGCACCTTGATTGAGAATTCCATTCTTTGCCAGATGGATATGTGTATGAGGAGGGAAGCACATTCAAAGTTGAGGCCATTTTCAGATCTTCCCCAGCCTTTGTTTTTCGCTAGGTTCTTTCATGTGTCCTCTGCACGTGCTCACAGCCTCAGCCTCAGGAGTGTTTGGCCAACCTGGGTTCTCCTGGGTCTCAGCTACACACGTGCTCAGCCTCAACCAGGCATATGCTTGCTCCAGACACAGGGTATTAGTATCCTCAGGCTGGTAGCACCACAGGTCCTTCCTGCTTTCTTACCACCAATTTGTCACTTTATCATCAGTGCTGCTGGGTGTGGGGGTCA
This sequence comes from Trichechus manatus latirostris, assembly GCF_000243295.1. Lineage (NCBI taxonomy): Eukaryota > Metazoa > Chordata > Mammalia > Sirenia > Trichechidae > Trichechus > Trichechus manatus. The sequence goes on along the minus strand of NW_004444411.1, from coordinate 9,529 downwards.
CTCCCAACCTTAAATCAAGTGAGTTCTCTCTTCAGCCACAGTTTACTACCAGTTCTCAGGAGCTGCCTCACCTTGGCAGAACTCTGTCCATCAGGCTGGGTGTCTGAGTGGGGGAGGAGGATGGGAGCAGCCCCAGGCAAGAACACCACTGTTCTTCCCTGAAGCCTGCAGTTTTTCAAGATAAACGTTTTTCAGACTGTTATATGCTTTTGGTCATTTCCAGAGTGCCAGAATGGTTACTTTGGTCAATTTTATCCAGCATTATAGTTGCTTTTCCGGGAGAGGATTCATTGACCTCCTCACTTGACCGTAGCCAGAAGTCCCTGCTAACATTCACTTTTAAATTATGTAAAGAGCACATGTTATGTTTTCATTAAGGGCTTAGCTTTAGTAATTCCAAGACACGTCATCTCGTGTGGTTCAAATGCCATTGGCCTGGCAGGCAGGTAGAGAGCGAGCTGGGAGACAGGAAGACCTGGTGTGACTGCCTTCCTCGGAGTCCTTTCAGAGTGAGAAGGCAGTCAAACCGCACCTGCGCCTCTACGGTTTACAGCGGTTCATAGGCTGGAAAGTAAGGCCTGCTAGCCACTATATCCATATCTGTTTATTTTACAAAAAAATCAACCTGAACTACGTGGCATTTATGAAGTTAAGATGTAGGACACAATCTTTTCTTAAGATCCTCAGCCATTCTTTCTCCTTTACCAGATTTGTTCTTGGCTCTAATCCAGGTGGACATTCTCATAGGAAAAACTCATACTTTTAAAGTGAATTATCTAATAAGAGTAAAGCAGCAGTGGAGGCAGGCTGCTGCGTCCTTGGATGTCAATAAGCTACATCCCTAACCTGCTTCCTTGACTATGAAAGCAATACATGCCACAATAAAGAGTCCTGGACAGAATGGGGGAAAAAGGCAGAACAAAATTCAAATTCACAAAAAAAGACCAGACTTACTGGTCTGACAGAGACTGGGGGAACCCTGAGACTATGGCCCCTGGATACCCTTCTAACTCAGAACTGAAACCATTCCCATAGCTCACTTATCAGACAAAGATTAGACGGGCCTATAAAACAGTAATACATGGGAGGAATGTGTTCAATCAAATATACGAGACCAAATGAGCAACTCCTGCCCAAAAGTAAGATAAGAAGGCAGGAAGGGATAGGAAAACTGGACAGATGGACATGGGGATCCTGGGGTGGAAAGGTGGGGAGTGTGCTGTCACATTGCAGGGATTGCAGCTGATGTCACACAACAATATGTGTATAAACTTTTAAATGAGAAACTAACTTAAGCTTTAAACTTTTCATCTCTGAAGCCCAATAAAATTTTTTAAAAAAGAAAGTAATACATGCTTCTTATAAAAATGTGAAGAGAACCAGATTTTCAAATCACCTATCTTAAAACAAAATCGGTGTTGATGGTTTAGTATAGTTCCTTCTAATTGTGTGTGTGTAATTTCACATAATTATGGCCATACTGCCTATAGTATTTATACCCTGCTTTTAAGAATTATAATTTAAATATTATAGAGTCAATTCAAGTTTATTGTAGAAATGTTGGAATATATAGGAAAATACTTGAAAGTCACCTGGTTATTTTCTTCTAGTCTTTCTGATTTGCACAAACATGTTTGTTTTCTATTTTTACCAAATAGGACCTTATGGTATGTACAGTTTTCTCCCATTGTGTGTTTGTTTTTACTTTATTGCGTGTGTATTTTCTGTGTTGTTATAAACGATCTGTAAACATAACTATAAATGCATACATGGTATTTCATAGAAATATAGTAATTAACCTTTATTCTGAGACATTTAGATTTTTTTCTCTAATGATTGTGAGGAAAAGAGGAGCCCCGGTGGTGCAGTGGTTAAGTGCTCGGCTGCTAATGGATAGGTTGGTGGTTCAAATCTACCAGCCACTCCTCGGAGAAAAGATGTGGCAGTCTGCTTCTGTAGGTTACAGCCTAGGAAACCCACTGGGGCAATTGTTCTCTGTCATATGGTGTCTCCATGAGTCAGAACCGACTTGACAGCAGCAGGTTTTGTTTTTGGGGTTTTGGTAGGGGGTAGCTACATAATGGATAATAAATAGTGTATTTTCAGGGATAAATCTAAGGAAATAAATAACTGGGTCAAATGTATGAAAATAATGTAAGTTCACTAGACACTGATCCAGAACGGTCCTAACAGTGGTCACTGTTACTAACAGCACACGGCTCGAGGGTAGCCACGTGGCGCCACCCTCATCACTCACCAGGAAAAGTGATATTAAACACTACTCAGATTAAATTCTTGATATCAAAGCTCAAAGTTATGTGCATTAAAAAATATATGCAAGCTTGTCAGCAAAGACATGGAAGAGGAATATTTTTGGTACTATGTAAATTAAAATCCTTTCTGATGAGTTAGTAGGAGTGATAGAATATATTTGAAAGGTTTTTTTTCCCTTTAAGAAATAAAGTAAAACTCTAAAATTACAGTTTTGTTAACCTAAATCTCTTGAGGATTCAGTATATGCATGCATCTCTCATTTAAAATTTTATTCATACAAATTTTAATTTTAAAGAAATCATTTACTACTTAAATGGAATGAAATAATTTTTTTATCCTTCCTCTTCCCTACCATGTAGGATCCGAAGAAGAAGCTGAAGAAAAACAGGACAGTGAAAAACCACTTCTAGACCTATGAGCGTACTACTTTTGTTAAAGTAAGTGTTTCACGGTGAAATTGTAACAACAAAGTAGTTAAATATGGAGAATTTTTTTTTTTGTAGATTTGAAGTAAAATTCAAAGAGTATTAGTACAAGTGTATAGCCAGATTTGTCCTGTTTACTTTCACTTATCGGTCAATTTTATCAGTGTAAAATAACATTTTCTGTATAGGTGTAAATGTGTAAAGTGTGAAAAATACCTCAGAGTCCCAATTTTCTGTAAAATCAAGATGCATTTATTTTTCTTTAAAACCCAAAACAAAAAACCCACACCCATTGCTGTCAAGTCGATTCCGACTCATAGCGACCCTATAGGACAGAGTAGAACTGCCCCATAGGGTTTCCAAGGCTGTAAATCTTCAGGGAAGCAGCTTGCCACATCTTTCTCCTACGGAGCGGCTGGTGGATTCAAACCACTGACCTTTCAGTTAGCAGCCAAGCACTTAACCACTGTGCCACCAGGGCTCCTTTTATTTTTGTTTACTTAACCAGAATTTCTATGTGCCAGACATGGTTTAATTACAAATATTACTGCGTTTGTGTTGTGAGGCCAGCAACCCTCCGAGGTATAAGTACTGTTACTGCCTCCAGTTTACACTTCAGGCAACAGAGGCAGAGAGGGGTGAGTAACTTGTCCAAGACCAATGCAGGTAGCAAGGGACAGAGCTGCACTGAAACCCACAGTCTGGTACCAGGGTCCACACTAACCCAACACCATGTTGTCTCTAGAGGGCCTTGGAGCTTCTGAGATAAAAGGTGTTTTACATTCAAAGCCAAAGTGCTTGATATGCTTCAAGGTGAAACACATTGTTAAATCCCTTCAAAGCATCAAAGGAAAACATTCCAGCCTCATAAATGCAGGGCAAATAAATGTAAAGTAAGTTGTAGTAGCAGCAACTCTGCCCAATTATTTAATCACAGAAGGAAGAAGTATTTGATGGATTCCGTGTCTTTGTATATAGGCTGACTGGTCAGCCGAGGCAGTGGAGTCCCAGCGAAGGTTCTCACGGGGCCCTGGTGGCTGCATCATCCACCCCCATCACATTTCAGCCCCTTCTTTCCACATCAGTAGTTTAGACAGAGAGCAAAAATGCAGGGGTGTGAATAGTTGATCCTTTTATAAAATGCTTTAAAACAAGTGCTCGTGTGGCCACACACAGCCTTTTGCTTTGTGTGTCTATAACACAGCCCGTCTTTAGGGCACAGATTTTGTTACAAAAGTTTAAGGCAAAACGTCGCATTTTGTCTTTTAACACTACCTCGAATATTTTTGTCTTCTTTCTTTTCACAGTGTGAAGAACTTTTACTGAAAGTCGTCAGAGGGGAAAAAAAAAGGCTGGAGATGGGGGTCTCCCTCTGGAAATTTGAAATGGTGACATCCACTGCTGACTTTGTTGAATGGCTGATAAAGAATTTATTTATTGTAATACCTCACAGACATTGTACCATGTCCACATACATTTAGGAGCCCACCTGGGGCTGGTAAGGTAATGTAATGATCCATTCTGTATTCAGTGATAATGACTGATCTGTTCATGAATCATTGCAGAAAAGTCTTGTGCTGTATTCCTAATCAAAACACTTCTTAATATATTGACATAACACTTTTTTGGTAAACGAAGTACCTTTTTGTTTTGATTCACAGAATGGAATTTTTGTTTTATGTCTCAGACTTATTTTATATTTCTTTTGTAACACCCTACATTTCGCTTGTGTTTTTTAACTCATGCACATGCACTCTTTGTACAATTTTAAAATGTTAATAAAATCTACCCTATCAAAATGATTATGTTTCTTGTTTTTCATCATATATTTAGCCTAAAGTGTTGCAATTACAGATATGTAAAAGGAAAACAAGGAGAGACAATCTATGTAAAATGTTACCAGACATTTTGTATTATTTTTTCATAAAATACTGTCTTTCTCTTATAAAGTATGGTTCTGAAATATTCTGAGTTTCTTATTTTGAACCCATGTTATGAAATCATTGCTATTATGTTTCCTTTGTTTGGCTAATTTGAATTAAAAATGAACAAAATTATATTGTGAGCTGTTTTTTCAAACATGAATATTCACAGCATGCCTATTAGTTTTCTTCCGTCATTCATTCTGACATTCAGGAAAAGCTTGACTGTGTGTAGTGCTGGTTTGGGTGGAAACTGGCATTTCATTTGAACCAAATCAGGTCCATCCATGTATCAGAAATGCAACAGGGAGGCTCCGTGTGAGGTCAGTTCTAAACAGGAGGGGCTTCTCATGATGGGGGACGACTAAGGGAAATCTCCAGGGTCTGGCCTTGGACCAAAACCTCAGGAGCTTAACGGGGTCGTCAGGGTGAGAATGTCCCGTCACAGGAGTGGAGTCGCATACACCAAGCTCACAGATGCTGCCTAAGCCAGAACATGAATGCATGCGTTTAGCCTGAGAAAGAGCTCTCACCCGGGCCTGCTTGGTTGAACCAGTAAGATGCGAGTGACCCTTACAGGAAGCCAAAGCTCAATCAGAAGTTGGCTTCATAAGCACAGACCAGGGGGAATTAGGTATATGATTTGAATGTGCAGTGAAGCCAGGCTGTACGAGTCTAGTCGTACTCCTTCCTGGGACTGGACAGCTTAGACCTGTGGGCCAGGGCACCCACACCGTACCATGTTTGGACAGGGCAGAGGTGGAAACATGGCTGAACAGCCCTTTTCTAATCGACCGTGTTCACACTTTCTGTTAACGTCTTCTATTAAGCCTTGCTTAGGTTGGCTCTGAAGTCATCTTGTTCCTTTAGAGGGACTTTATATTGTTCTGATTTGGTTTGTGTCATTTAATCACAGTTGAACTCAGGGCCTCCATATCTCTTGTGAGGAGAGAAGCATATGGCTGTTGCCCACATCTACGGTCTATGATAATAAACCCACAGGACCGAGTCGTGTCAACCTGTCTACACTGAGAAAATGAAACAAGGTGCCAGCATTGGAGACGCATACCGTGGAAAAGCAGATAGTTGGTGGGATGTTGGGGATTATTTTAGTCCTATAGGAAGTCCTTCTCACTGTTTCCTTCAGAACAGTGTTGTGAGAGTAGACTACAGGTGCAAACTCCTCCTGGACATGAGGTTTCCAACTCATGTAGTAGCTAATTGGGTAACCTTTGTATATAAAAAGCAGGGAACCCAGCCTAGCCACAACATTGATTGTGTGTTTGATATCAATTTCATACGTTTGTGTAGATGGATGTTTTATTTCCGTTAGCTGTGGCCTTTTAAAGTGAGTGAAGTGAGGTGTGGTTTAACTGTCCTTACAACACCCTAGCCATCCCTCACACAACCCCAACTAGGGGCTGGTTTGGCTTTGAGCATTTTCCACGAATCAACCGCATTTAGCCGAGCACATAAACAAAAGAAGCCTGAGAAAATAAAAACCATCAGCCACACTGCTGCTCTCCCGCCACCCACGTTCTCCCTCACCACCACTACCGCCCCTCCCCATACACCGCCTAACATAAGGGTAACCCAGGTTGCGTTGGGGAAGGAAAATGCTAATAAATCTGAAGCAGCAGGAGACACTACCTAGTACCCCCTGCCAGTGAAA
>NW_004444411.1:0-3111 GCF_000243295.1 Trichechus manatus latirostris | reverse complement strand
CTTTTCTTGTATCAGGCTGGTCTTGTTTCCAAATAGGAACCCTGTACTTGGTTTCCAAAAGAATCTATTTCACAGAAATACTGAAGCTGATTGTAAAAAAACGAATAATGTGCCCCATTTTAAGTAAGACATTGTTTTAATCTTAACATATAAAAATGTTTACTTTAAAAGGATTCATTAGAAAAACTAGAAAAATAGGCAATCACTTATTTTTTTACCCACCTACCTATACATTGAACATCTTGTTTTATATCTCTGCCTGTAAAAATACAGACGCACACATGAATACCATAGTCATTAGTATTATTACCCAGTAAAAACATGCTCAAAGGACATGAGTAAATACTTCACAGAAAAAGAAATAGAAGTGGATCTTAAGCATACGAAAATGTGCTTATCCTCATAGTAAGAGAAAAGTAAATTACAACTGCAATGAGATACTGTTTTTCACTTGTCAGATTAGCAAAATCCTGATGTTTGACATCACATTCTCAGCACTGTCACATGTGCTAGAAGTGCCCGATGATACTCTCTCTATGGAGGACAAGTTGGCAATGCCTATCAAAGTGACAAATGCACACATTCAAAATGAGAAAAACCCATTTAAGTGTTGTTTATAAGAACAAAAGATTGGAAATAAGCCAAGGGTCTATCATAGGGAACTGGTTAAATAAGATACAGTACATTCACCAGTGAAATATTATGATACTGTAAAAATGTCCCTAGATAGCAACCTAGTAACAGCTCTAGAGTGTATGTCATGGATTGAGTTATGTCCCCGAAATAATGAGTGTATCACTTTGGCTGGGCCATCATTTCCAGTATTGTGTGGTTGTCCTCCATTTTGTGATTTTAATTTTATGTTAAGGAGGATTAGGGTGGGATTGTAACACCCTTACTAAGGTCGTGTTCCTGATCCAATGTAAAGGGAGTTTCCCTGTAGTGTGGCCTGTACCACCTTTTATCTTACAAGAGATAAAAGGAAAGGGAATCAAGCAGAGAGGGGGGAACCTCATACCACCAAGAAAGTAGTGCTGGGAACAGAGTGCCTCCTTTGGACCCAGCGTTCCTGCATGGAGAAGCTCCTAGTCCAGGAGAAGACTGATGAGAAGGACCTTCCTCTAGAGCCGACAGAGAGAAAGCTTTCCCCTGGAGCTGATGCCCTGAATTTGGACTTCTAGTCTACTAGACTGTGAGAAAATAAATTTCTCTTTGTTAAAGACATCCACTTGTGGTATTTCCATTACATCAGCACTAAATAACTAAGTGTATAAGTGAAAAAAGTAGTACAGAATAATGTATACTACCTTTGAAGAAGAACGGGGCAATAAGAATACACTCATTGCCATCTAGTCGATTCTGACTTATAGTGACCCTATGCGACAGAGTAGAACTGTCCCATAGGGTTCCAAAGAGTGGATGGTGGATTCAAACTGCCAACTTTTGGTTAGCAGCTGAGCTCTTAACCACTGTGCCACTGTATATAAAAAACCAGTTGCTATGCAGTTGATTCTGACTCATGGTGATCCCAAGTGTGTCAGAGTAGAATTGTGCTCCACAAGGTTTTCAACGTCTGATTTTTCAGAAGTACATTGCCAGGCCTTTCTTCTGAGATGTCTCAAGGTGAAAAACCTTCAAATTTTCAGTTAGCAACCAAGAACATTAACCTTTGTACCACCCAGGGACTTCATATATATACATGCATACATATATTTACATTTGGGTAAATAAGAACTGGAAGTATACATAAGAGGCAAGTAAAAATGGTAACATATTAAGGGGGAATGGTGGTTGAAGGAAGATTCTTAATGCATATTTTTATAGTTCTGATTTTTGAACCATGTGAATATATTATCTAACAATGTTTTAAGGTGATCATGCCATACATACTATTTTTTCAACAATACTTCCTGATAATTTCCATTTCTTTAAATAATCTACATTTTTATAGGATACATACTAGTCCATCAAATGACACACTTCAGTTTATTTTATTAATTCCTTATTGAAGAGTTGAGTTAATTTTTGGCTGATATACATATTGCTACAGTGAATGAACATTGTCGCACATGAAGTCTTAGTACAGGAAATTGATGGATCAAACGGTAAGAACATTTTGAAGGTGAAGCACGTTCTACGCTTGTCTAATGTGCTCTAAAACAGCTTTCGCTGCTTGAGATCCCAGACAGCAGTGTTGGAGTCCTGGAGGTATTTCTGTTGCTCGTTGGCTTCAACATCGGCAGTGCATTAGAATTACCTAAGGAGTTTTTCAAAGTCCTGATGCTGATGCCTGACCTGCGATGAAGCCCAGGCCTCAGTCATTTTTAAAAGTACCCAAGAGGAGAGCTTCTGGCATAGTGGATAGAGCAGCAGGTCTTATATCACACAGACCAGGAATCAGACGTGGACTGTGGTACTTACTCAGGATTTAACATTGGCATATTTTTTAACCTCTCTGAGACCTAGTTTTGTTATGGATGAAATGAGCGCAATGTGTGTACTTGATGCAGTTGAGATCATTAGAAATAAAGAATGTAAACTGCCTGGCAGAATTCTTGGTCTTCACTAAGTGATAGGTACTTACTATTATTCAAACAAAACAAACAAAAAATATGATGGAAACCCTACATTCACCCAGATAAGTTTCGTGGCTAATGAAAATGTTGAGTTTCTAGCCTTTTGGCTAAATTATACCATCTTGGTGTAGTATCTTTGGTTATCTCTTGCTGCTCAGAATTTCTGATTGGCAGACTCAACGGCAATGGATTTGGTTAGGTTTTGGTTTTGATTAATAAAAAGAGGAAAATCAAGTATTATTTAATTGTTGTGTCCTGCATGATAGACAAAAAAAAAAAAAGTAGAGTCCTTCAAAAAATGGAGTCTGTGAGGAAAACAATTCCGAAACAGTAGAGGAAATTCATGAAGGAGAAAATGCTGGGACATGATACCATGAAGTTTTCCAGTTTTGTAGTTGAAAAGGGTATGAGGTGCATTACCTCTATAAAGCCTATTGAGACATAACCGTTTTTATGTGGAATTCTATAAGTTTTTGCCTAATTTCTCCATCACACACCTGTGAATGCAGTTGATTGTTCTGGTATTTACTGTATC
>NW_004444410.1:133972-136038 GCF_000243295.1 Trichechus manatus latirostris | reverse complement strand
TGAAAACTATAAAATATTACTGGAAGAAATTAAAGAAGGTCTAAATAAATAGAAGGACATTCCATGTTCATGGATTGGAACAGTGACGTCACTAGGGTTGGTGTCACTCCGTGCAGTAACTCATAGTATCACTCTCCACACCATCCCTCCTCATCCAGCAACACAAGAAACAGCTCTTGCTTGTAGAAAACTCAGATGAAACCAATCACTCACCCCCTCCACCCAGAAGAGAGGTGGGGGGAGAGGGAGTGGGCTGGACCCCCTTTCTGCTGCTCCCTGCATGTCTCTTCCCTAGCATGTGCCCAGCACCCCCTCCATGGCCTCCTCACTCTAGCCTCCCCACCTTCTCCTCCTTCTGGTGACATCCGGGTCCTTGCTGATCTGAAAACTCCACACTGCTCCCAAGATGATGGATGAAACAGTTCTATGCTGTTCTATAGGGTCATTATGAGTTGAAATCCACTGAATGGCAATGGGTTTTTGGGTTTGGTGGCATAATGGTTAAGAGCTCATCTGCTAACTAAAAGATCGGCAGTTCAAATCCACCAGCCACTTCTTGGAAACCCTAAAGGGCAGTTCTACTCTACCCAATAGGGTCACTATGAGTCAGAATCAACATGATGGCAGCAGGTTTGGTAACCACCTAGTAAATATGAAAATAATGGACTAATGAAGGTGGGAACGGCCAATAATAAAAAGACTCAAAGAAAGATATGTAGAAAAGGCTTTTTGTTCTTTTTTTGTCAATTATAGAATAGGAATGAGATATCAGTACATAGCACAGCAACTACAGAGGGCCTTAAAAGAAGAACGACTGAATTGCCTACATGAATCCTTGACAAGCTCCAGACTTATAAAAGATGAGGCAATTGAGGGGCTGAGTGAGTTGTGGAGTTGAAATTATTGGGTTAATAGAAATGAAATTTATGAATACTTTCTCAGGGCAAATCTCTCTGCCATCCATGAAATTGCACATCCATCCAAACAAAAAAAAGGCTATTGATACTTCACCTTTATAATAATTGAATGACTCTACAGAGAAAAAAAAAGATTCCTCATAACCTTTTTTTCAGATGTTCCCAAAATAATGAATAGCTCACCTTCAGTCCAGCAAAATCCAGTTTAAAGAAAAACAAAGAACTGTCTGATTTACTTTTGAATGCCCTTGTTTTTAAACATGAATTTGATTCCAAGCCTCACCCGTCATTTGAAAAAATTGTCCAGTACTGCAGATGGAAAGCTACTTTTTAAATTGATGCTGGAGGACACTGTGATAAGATACAAAACAGACCAGATTCGTTTATGGGATTAAACCAACTTTGCATTTGAATTAATTTTGCATAAAATTTCAACTCTGAAATAAGCAAGAGTACGAAAATCAGTAAGTTATGTAGCATTGCTCTCATCTCAGTTTCGACTTCTGCATCATCATAATAATTTACTCCCTGAGAACAAATGATGATCAAATGTGATGCTTCCTGTTATGCATGCAGTGCTGAGGCCAGTACAGAGAAAGCCTTTGCTGAAAGTCAGTGCCAATGGTGGTGGTGATGACAATGATATTATTTCTAAGTCTTTAGTGGATAATATACAGGTATTATAAATTTTAGTCACAATAAGTTTGAAATTATGTCATCTACACTTTGAAGTAATAGATTTTTCAACAAAACACTGAGAAAATAAATAATTCTTCATGTTTTTCCTTTGAAGAAAGTAACCTATTACATATATGCTTGTGAAAAGCTTTTTGAAAAATATATTTTGCTTGTTATGTTTCTGTTTCAAAGTGACTCATAGTATACTCTTTATCTTTCAGAACACCTTCAGAAACAAAAAGGTAAACTTTAATGACATTTAATTTATTTACAACTTATAATCTTTCTACACTGATTTTTGCTTTTTTCTCCTTTTTCTATGCCTTTAGTTCCCTGTAAAAAGTTTATATAATTTTCTCTTTTCTGCTTCATATTCATTCTTATTATATCACAACATTCCCTACCCATTTCTTTCTTCTTTCTACTTTCCCATCAGTTAATTCATCTTTCTCATTCTTCAATATCTTTACA
>NW_004444410.1:129211-132149 GCF_000243295.1 Trichechus manatus latirostris | reverse complement strand
AAATTCAAGAAACATTTCAGTCACAATAACATTAAAAATGTTAAAATATTTAGGAGTAAATTGAACAAAAGAAGTGCAGGTCTCATACACTGAAAATTGCAAAACATGGCTGAGAGAAAGTAAACAAGTTCTAAATAAATGGAGAGACATTCCACGTTCATGGATTGGATTACTCACTATTGTTAAGACTCCAGTTCTCCCCAAACCTGATTCATAGTACGATGAAATCCCTGTCCAAATTTCAGCAGACCTTTTCTAAGTATTTGTAAGTATGCAAAACTCAGAGTAGGGCTAGAGTAATTATGAAAACGAAGAATAAAGCTAGAGGAATTTCCCTTCCCAATTTCAAAGTTCACTATAAAGTTACACTCATCATGACAGCATGGTTGTGGCACAAGGAAAGGCATGAAGATCACTGGAACAGAATCGAGAGTTCAGAAGAATATCTTTGTCCTTCTATTCAACTCGCCTTTGACAAACATGCCAAAGAAATTATTTTGGGAAAGGGCAGTCTGTTTAAAAAGCAGTGCAGGGATGATTGCTGCTTTCCAACGTTGCCTCTTTCCAAAAATGCCAAAAGGTGAATTTAGACCCACACTTCACATCTTAATATAACAATGAAGTTAGAGTAGACCACACGCTTAAACGAAAGAGCTGTCACAATCAAACTTTTACAAGAAAACACACAAGAACCTCGACAGAGTTCCCAGTTACAACACTTAAAGCTTAGTCCATAAAATAAAAACTTGATTATGTGGACCTCATCAAAACTCCAAACTTTGGCACTTCAACAGGCAGAATTAAATGACTTAAATGACAAGCAATAGACTTGGGGAAAAAATTTATAAAACCCACGTCCATTAGAGGATTGTTTGCCAGAAGATTTTCTTTATGAGATGCGCTAAACAAAGTTTCGCAAGCAGAAGAGAAAAGGTACAAGAGGGAGCAGATGAGAGAAACCACACAGAAAATTAAAAAACACACACAAAAAAGAATGTACTGTCTGTCAATTTGACAAAATACTAATTTAAACGTTTTTGTTTTATCAGATAACGTTAAGGAAGAAAAACGTTAAGTTTTCTTTTTTTTAATTTTCATTCATGCACAAATGATATTGTTAATGCCCTACCCAATTTTACCTCTTTTACTTACTTTTAAATTATTTCAATATATATTTACTACATATTTGTTTGATTTGTTTTTTCAGAGAAAAGGAAGGAAGAGAAAGGTAAGGTTTTGCTTGTTTGTTTGCTTTTGTTTTTTTTTTTAAAGCTTTATCAGTCCCACTTAGAGATGCCATCGAATTGACTCTTACTCATGGTGACTCCTTCTTTGTCAGGGTTTTCAGTGGCTGGTTTTTCAGAAATAGATCACCAGACCTTTCTTCTAAGGTGCCTCCAACCTCTCTGTTAGCAGCCGAAAATATTCAACGTTTGCAATACAGAAGCACTCTTTATAGCTTTACTAAAATTTAAAGAAATGATTAAGGAAAACCTGTCCTTGATAATATGAAAGCAATGATTCTGCTATCCTGGCTGGATGCAGTAAAGGGACTTTGCTCTCAGGGAGCTGATATTATTAAAACTCTGTTATTTTATTTGGAAATTCCCTCAATTTTTTTTTTTTTTTATGACTATCTTGCTTGTTAACAGAGGAAATACAGGGAGAGTATGGTGAGTTTCTCATCCAGAGCCAATTACAAGGGATGTAATTGAAGAAAACCCAGTTTTAGAGAATATGAACAGAAGGCTATCAGTACCTTCACATTATGTAGAACAAATAGTGTTCACCTGGGTCCACCAGTGAATCTGACACTTTGATACTCCATTTGCAATTCACTTCAATTTATTTCTTAATGAACATTTGTTCCATTAATTTTCCCAAAGTTTTCTAATTTTTATCAATTTCCTTTTTCAGAGAAAATGACAGAAGAGAATGGTCGGTTTTTATCTTTATATGAATACAAAGAATGTAATTATAGTGAAGTCAGTGCTTGAGTATATGAGAGCATGGCTGTGGGTATCATGGTATTGGGGAGTGAGAAGGGCTTAGACCATGAATAAATGAATTGAACTTGTGTTACATCATATGTAAATTTGCTTCTGTTTATTTTTATTGGATTTGTGTCCTTTTTCTTTCCCAGAGGTAAATCTAGCAGTGAAAGGTGAGAGTCTTATTTTCATCCACATACAGAGACTGTAACTGAAGAAACAACAAACCTAGGTAGTGGGAAGGTGTAGTTATCATACCTTGGCAGGATATATAAAGTGTTTTGCCCCAGAGTATTTCATGTCATTGAACTTCCTTTGGTTTACTAACAAACTGCTTCTATCTTTTTAATGAATTCTTATTTGTTAATCAGAAAAAGAAAAGATAGGCAAATAAGAAATATCCATGTTCATCCATACACAGAAAATATAATTGAAAGAATACGGGCTTAGCCTTGAGGCAAGAAGCTTGGTATTATATACCGACCAAGTTTTGCTCTCTGGTAAACTAGTTTGTATGATGCTAGATTATTTGAACCTAGAAATCTTCCTTCATAAGTTGCTAATATGATTACCTGCATAAAATAATTCAGGTCATAGGATCATTATAAATGTTTATTTTAAATGAGAATGAATTCGATAGGTCAAATAGAAAGAATCTAATTTTTATTTTAATGCTATTTCGTATCGACATAAGTAACAGTCAGTTTCAAAATATGTCAGACACACAGCTCATTCCACCATATTGAGTCTATGAAGAATGCTATAGAAAAGCAATGGTGGCAAAAATACGTAAATATTCAATAAGTATTTAAAAATTAGTACGTATATTTTCCTTCACAAAAGATTGCTGTTTTTTTTTTTTTTCTTTCTTTTCTAGGGTCGATACCGGGATCTCTAGGTGAGTTTCTTGTCTTCTTCCACAAACAAAACACAACATGAGAGCAATT
>NW_004444410.1:127000-128964 GCF_000243295.1 Trichechus manatus latirostris | reverse complement strand
ATGCAGGAGACACAGAAGAAAATGTTTTACATAAGGCAGACAAGGTATTTTGAAGCACGAACAGGTGCACACTGTAAATCCAAAAGAAACGTCAAGCCAGTGAGTAAGCAAGCCTCCTCTTGTGATTTGCTGAACATGATCAATGTGCTCATAGGAGAGTAGTTGGACAGCGCTACACAGTATTTGGAGACACGTGATGCACTCTGCCTATTTTTTTCCTCTACTGTAAATGCCTTTCCCTACTCTTAATACATACACAAATGTATGCCCTAAATTCCCTCTTTGATTGCAAATTAAGTCAAAAGAAACGGAAATGTAATATTTATGAAACACTTGAATAACTTGGATTTAAGGATCACCACCACCTAGTAGGGTGACTATGAATTGGAATCGACTTGATGGCAACGGATTTGTTTTTTTTTTTATCTTTTGTTTTCTTTCTTAACTACCTAGTAATATGATCATAATGGACTAATGAAGGTGGGATCTCCAATAATAAAAAGACTCAAAGAAGCATGATAATTAGAAAAGACTTTCTTTCTTTGATATAAGTTACAGAGTACAGAATAGAAATGAGATATCAGCACATATCAAGCAATTGCAGAGGGCCAGAAACCAGAAAGGGACTCAATTCTCCTATAAGAATCCTTGGCAAGTTCTAGACTTAGAAAAGACAATGAAGAAGCTGAATTAGTTGTGGTGTTGAAAATTTGGTGTTGTTAGAAATACAATAGTTTTGTATATGTAGATAAGAAGTGCCCAAAAATGCAATTCGAGAAACTTTTCAGTCACAATGCTGTTCAAAATGTTACAATATTTAGGAGTAAATTGAACAAAAGAAGTGCAGGTCTCTTACACTAAAACTTACAAAACATTGCTGAGAGAAAGTAAAGAAGTTCTAAACAAATAGAGAGATATTCCATGTTCATGGATTGAATGACTTCCTATTGATAAGACTCCAGTTGTCCCCAAACCTGATTTATAGCACAATGCAATCCCTGTCCAAATTTCAGCGGAGCCTTTCTAAGTGTTTAGAAGTATGCAAAACTCCTAGTCTGGCCAAAGTAATTATGAAAACAAAGAACAAAGATTCAGGAATTTCCCTTCACAATTTCAAAGCTCACTATAAAGCTACCATTATCATGACAGTGTGGTTTTGGCACAACTATATGCCTACAGATCACTGGAACAGAAATGAGAGTCCAGAAGGATGTCCCTGTATTTCTATTCAACTCATCTTTGACAAAGATGCCAAAGAAGTTATTTTGGGGAAGGAAAGTCTGTTTCAAAAGCAGTGCAGGGATGATTGCTGCTTTCCAACATTGCCTCTTTCCAAAAAAGCCAAAAGGTGAATTTAGACCCTCAGTTCACATCTTAACACAGCAATGAAGTTAGAGTCGATCACACACTTAAATGTAAGCGCTGTCACAATCAAACTTTTCCAAGAAAACATACAAAAACCTCTTCAAGACTCTGGGTTAGGCACAGAGGTCCTAGTTACAACACCTGAAACCTGGTCCGTAAAATAAAAAGTTGATGAAGTGGACCTGATCAAAACCCCAAACTTTGACACTTAAACAGGCACAATTAAACTACTTAAATGACAAGCAACAGACTTGGAGAAAATATTTATAAAACACACGTCCATTAAAGGATACATCTGAAGAAGATTTATTTATGAGAAATACTAAAGAAAGTCCAACAAGCTGAAGAGAAACTGTACAAGAGGGAGCAGATGAGAGGGAAAGTGGATGATATATATAGCATTACGACCTTGTGCCATGATATCTACGAATACTGGCATTCTAAAATCTTCCACAAAAGGCAATTCACGGGGGGGTCTCCGGCAAGATGGCGGTCTAGGCAGAAGCACCATGCCGTCCCTCCACAACAAAGATCCGAAAAACTAAGCCAAACAGAGAATCAACAATCCTGAAACCCTAGAACATCAAATGAAGAGATAA
>NW_004444410.1:117719-119265 GCF_000243295.1 Trichechus manatus latirostris | reverse complement strand
ACAGCATGTGTGTTACTGTTACATGAGAAACTATCTGTTCTGTAAGCCTTCACCTGAAGTACAATAAAATATTTAAAAAAAAAAAAAAAAAGGCAATTCACGGGGGAAGAAGATGATTGCCCAGCTCGATATCAATTGTGAAATTATTTCTGTATGTAAATGAAGGGTAGGTTTTTTTTATTTCCCTCTTTTTTTCAGCATGTATTCAATAATATACAATTGAACACTTTTTTTTTTTAATAGTTTATCTAGTATAAGTGTGTGGAACACTTCCCAGTAATTTTTTCTATCCCTTTTCCACTCCACATGCCAACCTCATCCTGGAGAAATTGTAGGTTCCTTCGGTGATGAGTCCAGACCCCAGCTTCCAGTGCAGACCTTTTTCTCATCAATATTCACCCAGGGATAGACTGACATATCCCTGGGTACCAGCCCCTTCTGTCTCTAGTTTCCATTCACCTTGGCTAGGTCCACAGGTACTGACTCCCTCTCTGTTTCTTATGTCTGAAAATTTATTGGAGTGACTCACAAACACGAGGGGAAGGGCTATCTTAGTCAAGCAGATGAAAGGATACAAATACATAGGCAAGGTCTTGGTGGGGTCTTGGCACAGAGCATCCATGTCACCAGAGGATGTGCTTACCCTTCTGGGAGAAGACATTAACTCTCAACATCCAGGAAGCTCCAAGGAGGCTCCTTCTCCCAAGCCTTTATTGATCCCCCACTCCCACCCCATGAAAGTTTACATCATGCCTCCTGAGTCTTGGCATCCAGCCCCTAGGTAGTCCCTCTTGGTCTGGCAGCCCCTACTCATTGGCTTCAGGTGTGGTCCCACCCACAGGAACAATGTCCAAAGGACACAAATTCAATGGCAACTGGGTTCCAAACCTTACATCCATATTAACAGAATAAAGGACAAACAACATATGATCATCTAAATACACTTACAAAAAGCATTTAACAAGATCCAATACCCATCGTGGATAAAAAATCTTAACGAACTTGGGATGAAAGAGAACTCTTCAACATGGTAGCAGAAATCAATGAAAAAACTAAAGCAAATGCCACACTTAATGGTGAAAGACTGAAGTTTTCCCTTAAATTCAGGAACAAGACATGCATGTCCACTCATGTGTGTTTTATCCATTGTGCCACTGGAGGTTCTAAGCAGTGCAAGCATGAAAGAAACAGATAAAAAAGGCATCTAGACTGGAAAGGAGATGTAAATCTGTTTTTACTGGAGAATGATGTGATCCTGTGTATAGAAAATCCTAAGGAATCCACAAAAATTATTAGAAATTATAAACAAATATATCAATGTTGCAGGAAGAAAGGATCAATATACAAAAACTAATTGTTTTTATATTTAAATAAGTAAATGTCCAAAAATAAAATTCAAGATACATTTCAGTCACAATGACATTCAAAATGTTAACATATTTTGGAGAAAATTGAACAGAAGAAGTGTAGGTCTCATACGCTGATAATTACAAAATGTTGCTGAGAGAAACTAAAGAAGCTCGAACGTAATGGAGAGACATTCCAT
>NW_004444410.1:110823-112540 GCF_000243295.1 Trichechus manatus latirostris | reverse complement strand
TATTTCATTTAATTCTGCACTAATTCTTATTATTTCCTTTCTTCTGGGGCCTGAGGGCTTCTTTACTGCTCTCTTTCTACTTGTTCCAGTGTAGGGTTAATGTTTTGATTATGACACTTTCTTCTTTTTGGATGTGTGCATTTATTGCTATAAGCTGACTTCTGAGCACTGCTTTTGTTGTGTCCCAAAGGTTCAGGTAGGAAGTGTTTTCATTCTCATGGATTCTATGAATTTCTTTATTCCATCCTCAATTTCTTCTATCACCCAGTAGTTTTTGACCATGTGTTTGATTTTTTTCATTGCTTTTTGTGTTGTTTATTTCTACTTTTATGGCTTTATGGTAAGAAAAGTTGCTTTGTAATATTTCAATGTTTTGGATTTTGTTAAGGCTTGCTTTATGGTCTAATACGTGGTCTATTCTGGAGAATGTTCCATGTGCATTGGAAAGAAAGTATACTTGGCTGCTGTTGGGCCAAGTGTTCAATATATCTCTAAGAGATTAAGTTGGTGGATTGTAGCATTTAGCTCTTCCATGTCTTTGTTGAGCTTCTTTCTGAATGTTCTGTCCTTCACTGAAAGTGGCATGTTGAAGAGTCCTTCTACTATTGTGGAGCTGTCTATCTCTCTTTTCCGTGCTCTTAGAGTTTGTTTTATGTATTTTGGAGCCCTGTTGTTGAATGTGTAAATATTTATTATAGTTTTATCCTCCTGGTATATTAAACCTTTAATCATTAATGTCCTTCCTTCTCGTTTGTGGTGGATTTTACTTTTAAAGTCTATTTTGTCAGAGATTAATATTGCCACTCCTGATCTTTTTTGAGTTGCTTGATACATTTTTTCCCATCCTTTGAGTTTTAGCTTGCTTGTGTCTTTAAGTCTAAGTTGCATCTCTGGTAGGCAGCTTATAGACAGATCATGCTTTTTTATCTAATCTGCCACTCTCTGTCTCTTTATTGGTGCATTTAGTCCGTTTACATTCAGTGTAATTATTGATAGGCATGAGTTTAGTGATGACCTCCAGATGTCTCTTTTTGTATGTTGTTCACAGTTTCTTTGTTCCCCTGAATTTTCTGTGCCGAGTCATTTTTCTTTATGTATTTTCTTTTCATCTTTTTCATTGTTGTTGATTTTGTGTTTGCTGAGTCTTTACGTTTTTCTAGTTTTTAATTTTGATTTGTAGGATTTTTAGTTTCCTTTGTGGTTACCTTAATATTTACCCCTATTTTTCTATGTTTATACCAGTCTTTTATTTCTTTATATCTCCTTGACTTCCCCTACATATGAAAAATATATGTCTACATTTATTAGTCCCTCTTTTTTGTGTTAATATTCTCCTTTTTTACATATTGATATCTCTGTTTCCCTAATCAATGTTTTTGCTTTGATGTATTTTCGACTTCCTTATCTGAATTAATATGTGGCTGCTCTGTCCTGTGTTCTAGTCTTGGGTTGTTATCTGATGTTACTGATTTTCTAACCAGAGGACTCCCTTTAGTATTTGTTGTAATTTTGATTTGGTTTTTGCAAATTCCCTGAACTTCTGTTTATCTGGAAATGCCCTAATTTCGCCACCGTGTTTGAGAGACAGTTTCGCTGGATATATAATTCTTGGCTGACAGTTGTTTGCCTTCAAGGTTTTATATATGTCATCCCATTGCCTTCTTGCCTGCATGGTTTCTGCTGAGTAGTCTGAGCTTATTCTAATTGACTCTCCTTT
>NW_004444410.1:107140-109016 GCF_000243295.1 Trichechus manatus latirostris | reverse complement strand
GTCTGGGCTGAAGAGCTGCAGCTCCCGCAGAGTCGGGTCTGGCACACCTCACTTCTTCCATACCGTCTCCCTCTTCCCCCACCACTCAGTCTGATTCCTCAACTTTGCCTTATTCAGGGCTCCTAGATATTCGTATACAATCAAATCACTTGTTTTTCCAGGTCTTTGTTGTAAGAGGGATATAGGAAGCCATCTGACTACTCCGCCATCTTGGCCCTGCCTCCCAGAAGATTTTGTTTATGAGATATGCTAAACGAAGATTTGCAAGCTGAGGAGAAAGGATACAAGAAGGAGCAGATGGGAGGGAAAAACACATGGAAAATTAAAAAAAAAAAAAGGATGAATAGTCTGTCAGTTTTACAAAATACTGTTTTGTTCTATAAAAGGATAATTAAAATTATAAAAGGATGAATAGTAGGTCAGTTCTACAAAACACTACTTTTACTGTAATTTTTTCCAGATAGAGTTAAGGAAGAGAAACATAATTTTTTTTATTTTCATTCATGTACAAATGATATTACCAATACCCTAACCTATTTGCACCTCTTTTACTTAATTTTTAAATTGTTTATATATATATATTTGTCGTGCAGTGGTTAAGTGATAATGCTGCTAACCAAATGTTGGCAGTTCAAATCCACTGGCTGCTCCTTGGAAACCCTATTAGGCAGTTCTACTCTGGACTGTAGGGTTGCTATGGGTGGGAATCGACTCAACGGTAATGGGTTTGGTTTTCTGATATAAGTTTATTTAATTTGTTTTTCAGAGGAAAGAAAGGAAGAGAAAGGTGTCTTTTGTCTTTTTAAAGTTTTATCAGTTCTAATTTTAGTTGCCTTCAAAACAACTCTTACTTATGGTGACTCCATGTTTCACAGGCTTTTCAATGGCTGGTTTTTTAAAATGAATCACCAGGCATTTCTTCCAAGGTGCCTCAGAGTGAACTCAAAACTCCAATCTTTCTGTTAGCAGCCAAGTGTATTAACTACTTGCAATACAGAAGCACTCATTAAAGCTTCACCCAAATATAGAATAAATGATTAAGGAAAACCAGTCCTTGATGATATGAAGACAATGTTTCTGCTGTCTTGGCAGCCTTCTAATAGTCTTCCAATTCATGAACATGGAATGTCTCTTCACTTGTTTAGAAATAAAATTTATAAATATTTTCTTAGTACCACTCTCACTGCCATCTATGAAATTTCACATCCATCCAGAGCAAAAGACAGTTAATACTTCACCTGTATAATAATTGAATGGCTCTACAGAAGAAAAAAAGTCTCCATAATCTGTGTCTTAGATATTCTCCAAAATAATGAGGTCATCTTGAAGTGGAGCTCTACTTCAGTCATCAAAATCCAGTGACAAAATGTGTCCAGTTTGATTTTAAATGATGTTGTTTGAAACTATGAAATTGATTCCAAGTCTTAGGACAGAGTTGTCAAGTACAGGTGTTGGGAAGTTACTTTTTAAAATGATACAGGCAGACTCAGTATAATACATGGAACAGAGGAGATTAGTTTATGGGATAAAATCAACTTTGCCTTTGGAATCATTTTGCATGTATCTCCAAATCAGGAAAAAGCAACAGTGGGAAACTCAACAAGTTATGTATCTTTGCTCTCATCTCAGTTTCCCCTTCTGCATCATCATAATAATTTACTCCCAGAGAACCAATGATGATCACATGTCATGATTCCTGTTACATGCAGTGCTGAGGCCAGTACAGAGAAAGCCATTGCTGAAAGTCAGTACCAATCCCAGTTATGGTGGTGGTGGTGACGATTATGACAATGACATTATTTCTAAAGAAGTCTTTAGGGGTCATTTAGAAGGATTATAATTTTTTAATCACAATAAATTTGAAATTATTTATCTC
>NW_004444410.1:95073-105627 GCF_000243295.1 Trichechus manatus latirostris | reverse complement strand
CTCCACAACCTCTCCAACATTTATTATTTTGTGTTTTTTGGATTAATGCTAGCCTTGTTGGGATGAGATGGTATTAATCTATTATGTATATTCTTGGTGAAAAGTTTTTTGAAAGGTATTTTTTGATTGTTTTATTTCTGTTTCAAAGTGACTGATATTACTGTTTTTATTTTTGAGAACAGCTTCCGAAAAAAGGTGATAAACTTTAATGACAATTGCTTTATTTACAAGATACGATCTTCCTGCACTGATTTTTGCTTGTTTCTCCTTTTTCTATCATTTAGTTCTCTGTATTGTTTCATACAATTTTCTCTTCTGTGCTTTTCCTTCATTCTTATTATATCATAACTTTCCCTACTCATTTTTCACCTCTTTATCCTTCCCCCACCAGTTAACTCATTTTTCCCATTTTTCCTTTATCTTTTTCTACTGCATAATTTCTTTACCTTTCTTCATGATGCCAATTATATCTCCTTCTTGCCCACTGTGCCAGGAGAGAAATTCTGATATGAAAATGCATTTGGCAGAGTTCCTGTGGTGCCTACTGTGCCTACAGTCTGACTGTAGGAAAAACTCTTCTATGCAAGACACTCATTAACAAAATGTACTACGCAGTTCCTTGAAGAGGGTGCCAATATCCTCTAATTTGTAACTGAAGCCTCAGCTGTCTGGACCACTGGAGTTATCATGGCATAGTGATTAGTAGTGTCCATTGTGTAGACTAACAGCATGGGTTTAAAGCATTGATCTGCCCATTTCACAATAATCAGGACTTCATCATGTTATTGAACCCTCTGATTCTCACATCAGTAAACTGGGAAGCACTACTTCACAGTGATTTTGCTAGCATTCAGTCAAGTGTTTACATGAAACCCCTAGCAAATAACTAACTCGTTGGAAGCCCTGAATAAATTAATTGTTGGGGCTGTTACTCAGATGATGTATAACGTGACAACCTTGTTCCATGGTATCGATTAATATTGGAATTCTAAAATAGTCCTCAAAGGGCAATTCATTGAGTGTCGCGGTGGTGGTGGTGGTGAAGACAGGAACCAATACCACAACTCTTGCAGAGAAGTGGGGCTGAGGAGGGTTACTCTCAGGAGTCGACCCCCACCTCTGTCCCAGGCATTTATTTATAATCGATATAGCAAGCAGTAAAGCAGATCACAGGACGATGAATTTTCAGGTGGATAACAATCAGTTTCGGGTAAAGGGAAAGGAATTTGGGTATGTATATAGCAACAGTAAAGCAGATCACAAGACAATGAATTTTTCAGGTGGGTAACAATCAGTTTCGGGTAAGGGGAAAGGAATTTGCGTACCTGACAGATCTCAGCACAGTTTCAGAAAAACAGGGCAATTATCAAAGGAACAGTGATCTTAAGAAAGACAAGATGTGGCTGACCTTAGTCATCTATACTGACGTAGATAACACAGAGGCCTGTAGGGAGCTTCACTTAGAATAAGTGCAGCCATATTTTATGGCTAAGAATACCAAAACAATAATTGTACCCACATTTCCCCCCTTTTGTTTATTTAATAAAAAGATTTTCATTGATCCATCAGACATTTTATTTCTAAAAAATTAAATTTTAAGAGAGAATAATTATTCTTACACCTGAAGACCTGACCAAATACATGAACCTTTTATGAGTTCCAATACATTCAGCTTTAGCTGAAATGTTCTCCATATGCTACAATAGTATAATGAAGAGTAATGCCTGGGCTTTGTTGGGCTCCTAGATGGCGGCCATGGCAGCCTCTTTAAACTCACGGTGCTGATTTTGCACCGGATACCATCTGTGTCTTCGCCAGGCCATTGCTGTTTCCCTGGACTTTGCTGGGCTCTTAGATGGAGGCCATGGCAGGCTGTTTAAACTCACGGTGCTGATTTTCCACCGGATACCATCTGGTTCTTCGCCAGGTTATTGCATCGAAGAGAAGAGACGTCTCTATCAACTGCATAACTGGAGCGGACTCATTATATAGGAACGGAGTTATTGGTCCAAGGCCCATAGGTGTATGTAACAGCTTAAAAAAGCCTTGTTGATTTTATATCTTTACTACCTATAGCTTGTTGAATCAATGAATCTCTCTTTAATTTGGATAAAATTAAAATAAAATACATATATGTATTAATCAGAATCATTAATCCATTATAATTTAAATAATTTTAAATAATTTCAATAATTTAAATAAGATTAATAGAACAATTCATATAAACATAAAATTATTATAACAATTTTTATCAACTTGGTAAACATTTATATAATCACATAAAAGAGGATATACATAAGGCTAATTCTCATCAGATCACCACTGGAAGTTTAATATAAAAGACGTCCAGGGTAATCCAAATGAAAACCCACCCGCGCTTTATTCAACAGAGGTAATTTGCAATAAAAGGAAAAGAGTTGACACAAGACTGATTCTCATCAGTCAGCTCCCCGCAAATCACCTGTTACAGCTGTGGGTAGTAGCTTGACCAATACCTGCCATGCATAAGTCAATCAAATTAGACAGGTCACGGGGAAGTTCTCATCACTCCATTCCTTGAAGCGGCTGGTAGCGGATGGTCTGGGCGTAGAAGGCCGACTTCTGTTGGTGATGAGAAATCTTCAGGACGTAAAAACACCAGACGACTATAAGGAGGCACAAAACTATTAAACAGCCTATAGCAAAAAGGATCCAAACACGAAGACTGAGTCCAGAAAACCAATGAGTGGGATTAAGCCAGTAGGCAAAATCATTAAGTGTAGTAAGTGTAGCCTTATTAGATTCTGTTTGTAATTTTAATAACTGCTCATGCAGTTGGAATTGTAACTTTTGAATATCACTTTTCAACGGAGAGGAAAAGCTGGCTAAAAGATTATTTTTGATATCCTTCCAGGATTCATTATATGGAAGGGCTGTAACACAGAAACAAATGTATTCTACATCACAGGTTAACTGGGAATGTTCCCATTGGGCTTCTTGCCATTCTCCAAGCCAAAGGACTGAGGCTTCTAAAGCACCCAGGCGTTTAAGAATTTCTTGATCAATGCGTGTTATAGCCTGCATTTCAGAAGTAACATTTTGCATATAAGTATTAAGCTGATGAGCTGTTTGAATAGACTGAGAAAGAGCCACGGCGGCAGTAGCTGCCGTAGCGGCAATAGCAGTGGGTGTAATAATAGAAGCGATAAGGATTCCCAAAAATCTTTTAGTCCGCATTTTCTGTAATGCGTTAACAACCTGAGCAAGAGGGGAACTATCTTGCCAGGGGCATGTAAGGTTAACAGGTAGCCAATGGTGGCTTCTTTGGCGGAGAACAAATACAGAACTGATATTAAGAGTAGAGACATTTTGTCTAGATAGACATGGTGTAATCCATGTAGGGCCACTGGATAAAGTTAATTGAAAAGAGGTATTTATTTTAATAATATCTGGAGGGTTAGCGGTTGTAGCAAAAATGTATGGTCTGGATGTACATATAAGTACAGAATCATTATGATCATGAAGGGTCCATTGTAATTTTGGGAGTGGGTTTTTGGCATCTTTTGTCCCTCTGAGAATGTCTCCTGAATGGAGAGTTCTCTCAAAAAAGGGGAGTCCCAATCGCCATGAGAAAATCTTTAAACGAGAAAATTGTCCACCTGGGTAGTGTAAGCGAAGAATGGGTCTAGCTAGGCCGGGGTTCCAGGACTGAGAACGCCCTAGATAATGATATGGAGCTGCCCATTGCCAAGTAGAAAGGTTCGGTAATAAAATTAAACCATGAGGACCCCAATTTTCTAAGGAAATATTGAAAGGGAGAGAATAAGAAGAGAAATTAGTAGTTCTGCAGGTAACCCAGGTATTTTCGATAGGGTCTGTAAGAGATAGTTGGGGATGTTGACAGACAGGAATAGAAGGGGGTGAATGAGTAATAAAGGCACTATTATTACTGAAAGTGCCGTTAACACCTATAGCTTTAATAAAAATTTGTTTAGAATAGACTGGTATACGATCGGTGTCGTTATAATAGATATGATTCATATACCATTGTTCTAATATGGGTACACACACAGAAGTAGTGTGAGGTTGGGTAGTAAAGCATAGAGGAAGGGCATCAGCATAAGTATCCAGTTTGTTGATAGTACAAACCAACCTTCTTCAGAGGAATTAATGAGTGGTTTAAAATAAGCTAAATATTATCCTCCCGTAACAGAGGTAACATTAGAGGAAAGAGGGGGCTCTGGCTCTTGCCATGTAACTGGATGGAAAACAGGAGGATTCCCAATAAGTGGTTGAAGCAGAAGTTGTTGATATTTGGAAAAGGAAAATAAAAATATACACCTGAGATTTCGTAAATGTAAAGAGAGTACCAGTAGTTAAGAATGTTTTTTCAGCTTTGGAGAAAGAGGTCTTTAGACCTCCCCATGTTACTGGCATAGTAAGACTTAGTTGTTCATTCTTCTTTTTCTGTCTCTGGATAGGCGTTTGATGTAGGAGCCACAGCTGCTGTTGGATCATGATATGGTTTCACTAATCGAGCAGGAATCCAAAGTGGGCCTGTAGGAGACAAAACAGCCACATGCCATCGCCCCCAGGTTAACAATTCCACTGGCCCTTGCCAAGAAGAAAGATTTTGAGGATCTTTATAGAGGATCTGTGGGCGAGGTCGGATGTCAGTAGGGATGAAATGTCGCTCTGCAGCAGTCTGGCCATCTTTAGTGACTGTTAAAAAATTAAAAGTAAATAAAGCTTTGGCAAGTGTTTCATTCTGATCACATATTTTGGGCCCATCATCTCCCCCATTTTGTTTATTTAGTAACTGTTTGAGAGTATGATGGGCACGTTCAATTATGGCTTGACCTTGGGGATTATAGGGAATGCCTATGGTATGAAGACTATTCCAAGTGGCACAAAATTGTTGAAATTTAGCAGAAGTATATGCAGGACCATTATCAGTTTTAAACAACTGTTGTGGAGGGCGATAAGAAAGAAAAAGCCACTCAAGTGCTCCAAAATCAGGAGAGTAAACTGACAGAGCACGCCTGTGAGACTATGAGGGGTGTTTAATAGGAGAAGATAAACAGGCTGGTTCAGTTGTAAACGAGTTAAAAATTTCTCTTTAACGGCCTGATTAACAAGCGTTAAGTCATGGCGTGCCTGAGGGGATAATGTCCTTTCAGAAGTTAAGGCAGAATCACCTTTAAGGGTTTCAAATAAATTGGCTAACCGAGAAGTTGTTATTCCAAGTGAAGGTCACAGCCAATTGATATGACCAAGAATCTTTTGGAGGTCATTTAGAGTTAAAGTCTTGGGAATTATAATCTCTGGTGTTTTTGGACGATTATCAACATAATATTGACAGATAGTTGGACTATTTATCATGCCTTGTAGGAGGACAGTCCACCTATATCGCTGCATGGGTCGAGAATTATTTACAGAGGGGACTGAGAAAGCAAATTTAGCACAATCCTCAGGATGGAGTGGGATTGTAAAAAAACAATCTTTAAGATCAATAATGATAATATGATATGCTTGAGGAATACAAGACAGATTCGGAACTCCTGGCTGGAGAGGTCCCATAGGGACAAGGCGTTGGTTAATAGCCAGTAAGTCTTGTCGGAGTCTCCATTTGTTAGATTTTTTTAGGAATGCAGAAAATAGGAGTGTTCCAAGGGCTACAAGAAGGCGGGATATGTCCGGCTTCTAATTGTTTCTGAACAAGTTTTTCTAGATGTTTTAACTTCTCTTCCTTAATGGGCCGCTGCTCAACCCAAACAGGGGGGCCAGATATCCAAGTTAACTTTAGTAAAGGGTCTGTGTGAGCAGTGGCCCCTACGAAAAATCTTGGGGGCACCATCTGTCGGCGCTGCTCAGAAGAAAGAGAATTCCCCATAGTGAGGAGGAAAAGGAAGATGAAAAAGAGAAAGATAGGAAAGCTCCTGGCCTGAAGCCTAAGTCCCTTGAGAGCGTTCGGGAAAGCCCCGCCGCCCCTGAGCTGTAAAACCCAGCCTGAATTGAGAGCATTTGGAAAGGCCTCCGGAAAGCTCCACCACTCTCGGGCTATGAAACCTAGCATGAAACGGACGCGCGTCCTATACTCACCTCCTCTTGAAGGGATTTGAGTGCGAGGTCGTCTATAGTCTATGTCTTCTCACACTGGGCACCATCTGTTGCGGCGGCGGTGGCGGCGAAGACAGGGACCAATACCACAACTCTTGCAGAGAAGTGGGGCCGAGGAGGGTCACTTTCAGGAGTCGACCCCCACCTCTGTCCCAGGCGTTTATTTATAATCGATATAGCAAGCAGTAAAGCAGATCACAAGACAATGAATTTTCAGGTGGATAACAATCAGTTTCGAGTAAGGGGAAAGGAATTCGCGTACCTGACAGATCTCAGCAGAGTTTCAGAAAAACAGGGCAATTATCAAAGGAACAGTGATCTTAAGAAAGCCAAGACGTGGCTGACCTTAGTCATCTTTACTGACGTAGATAACATAGAGGCCTGTAGGGAGCTGCACTTAGCAAAAGTGCAGCCATATTTTATGGCTAAGAATACTAAAGCAATAATTGTACCCACAATTGAGCAAGTAGATAATTGCCCTTATGGATATCTCCTGTGAAATTATTTTTATATGTAAATTAGTGATATGTATTTCTTATTCACCTTTTTTTTTCTTCTTTTTTTCAGCACATACCCTAGAACAGAAAAGTGAGTTCAGCGCTTTGTTTGTTTTTAGCCTTAATAGTCTATCTCAGGAAACCCTGGTGGCTTAGTGATTAAGAGTCATGGCTGCTAACCAAAATTTGGTAGTTCGAATCCACCAGGATCTCTTTGGAAACACTACAGGGCAATTCTACTGTGTCCTTTATGGTTGCTATGGGTCAGAATCAACTCAACAGACAACAGGTTTGGTTTTTTTTTTGGTTTTAGTCTATCTAATGAAATTGTGTGGAATCATTCCCAGCAAATTTCCCTTTTCTTTTCTTACTCCACATGTCAACTGCATCAAGTAAAAGTCTCAGGTACCCTTCCATAATCAGTCTAGGCCCTAGCTGTCAGCAGAGCTATTTGTCTCATCCGCATACACCCAGGGCTAGGTAGGTGTGTACCAACCCCTTCTCTGTTTCTTAGGTCTGATAATCCATTGGAACAACTCAGAAACTCCAGTAAAATGGCTGTCTTTAATCTAACAGTGGAAGGGATAGGAACACATAGGGCAGCTATGAGATAGGTCTTCTGGCACAGACACCATCTCCCCAGAGGACTCTGTTAATTAACCTCCCCAGAGAAGATGTTGACTCTCACCACCTGGTAAGCTCCACTGAGCCTCCTTCTTCCCAGAACATTATGGATACTACCATATGGCCCTGATACATTACGTCATGCCTCCTCAGAGTTAGTAAGCAACGGGCCCCCAGGTGGTCCCTCTTGGTCTGGTTAGCCCTCACTCATTGGCTTCGGGTATAGTCTGGCTCTTAGAAACAAACACCAAAGGCCAAATGGTTTGTGACAAGTGAGTTCCACACCTCACATACATATTCATAGAAGAGAGGTCAAACAACATGTGATCATCTAAATGTTAAATGGAGAAAAAGCATTTAATAAGATCTAATACCCACTGATGATAAAAAATGGTAACAATCATAGACTATAACAGAAATCCTTAACCTGGTAGTGAACATGCATGAAAAGACTAAAGCAAACATTATACTTCATGGTGAAACACTGAAGTGTTTCTCTAAAATCAAGAACAAGACAAGGATGTCCTCCCTTGTCGCTTTCATTCTATACCTTACTGGAGATTCTAGCCAGTGCAAGCATGCAAGGAAAACATACAAAAGGCATCCAGACCGGAGAGGAAGAAGTAAATTTGTTTTTACTGGAGAATGACATGATTCTGTATACATAAAATCCTACAGAATTCACATAAATTGTTAGAAATTATACACAAATACATCATGTTGTAGGAAAAGAAAAAAGATCAATATACAAAAATCATTTGTCTTTCTATGTACTAATAATAAAATGTTCAAAAATGAAATTCAAGATATATTCCAGTCACAATAACATTAAAAATGTTAAAATACTTAGGAGTAAATTTAACAAAAGAAGTGCAGGTCTCATACTCTGAAAACTACAAAACATTGCTGAGACAAATAAAAAAGTTCCAAATAAATGGAGAGATATGTTCACTGGTTGGAAGACTCACTATTGTTAAGATTCCAATTCTCCCAAAAATTGACTTATAGGTCAATGCAATCCCTGTCAAAATTTCAACAGACACTTGTCACCAGCGCCCCAAATGTTATATGTGTATGCAAAATACCTAGCATGGCTGAAACAATTGTGAAAGGAAGTACAACTTTAGAGAACTTTCATTTCCCAATTTCTAATCTCATTTTGGAGCCCTGGTGGTCCAGTGGTTAAGACCTCAGCTGTTAACCACCAGCCACTCCTTGGAAACCCTAGGGGACAGTTCTACTCTGTCCTGTATGGTCGCTGTGAGTCAGAATCAACTCGATGGCAATGGGCTCGGTTCGGTTTTAATCTCACCATAAAGTTACACTTAATGACAGTGTGGTTGTGACAAAAGGATAGGAAATCAGATCACTGGAACAGAATTGAGTGTCCAGAAGCTAATTCTTATATTTCTGTTCAGTTGATCTTTGACAAAAGTGGCAAAGCAATCAAGTTGGGAAAGGACAGTCTGTTCAACAAGAGATGCAGGGATGATTGACTATTTACATGCTAAAAGGTGAACTTAGACCCTCACTTCACATCTTAGCATAGCAATGAAGTCAGAGTGAATCACAGACTTAAATGTAAGGCTGTCACAATAAAACATAGGAGAAAATCAAGACTCTGAGTTCGGCATAAAGTTCCCAGTTACAACACCAAAAGCCCAATCCAGAAAATAAAAAGTTGGTAAAGTGGACCTCATCAAAACTCAAAACTTTTGCCTTTCAAAAGACAGCAAGTTAAATGACAAGCAATGGATTGGAGAAAATACTTGAAAACCATATGTCCACTAGAGGATTAGTCTCTGGAAAATTTTCTTTATAAGAAAAGATAAAGAAAGTTCTGCAAGCTGAAGAGAAAGGAAACAAGAGGGAGGAGATGAAAGGGCAAAAGCACATGTGGATCAGAAGAAAAAAAAGGACAATGAGCCAGTTAATTCTAAACATCACTATTTTTTTCTATAATTTTTTTTCAGAAAAAATTGAAGAAGGTAATTTTCATATTACCATTCATGTACAGATGATATCATTAGTACACTAACTTATTTGAACCTCTTTTACTCATTTGTAAATGTGTTAATATATCTGTAATGAGTATTTATCTAATTTGTTTTTCAGAGGAAAGGAAGGAAGAGAAAGGTGGGGTTTTTTTGTTAGTTTTTTGTTTTTTTAAGCTTTACTAGTCTGAGTTCCAGTTGCATTCGACTCTTACTCATGGTGACTCCATGTTTGTCAGAGTTTTCAATGATTGAGTTTTTGGAAGTAGATCACCAGACCTTCCCTCCCGGGCACCTCTGTGTGAAATCGAATCTCTGACCTTTACTTTCGCATCCCGCCCGGTACTTTACTCATTTGCAATACTGAGCTACTTTTCAAAGTTTCACTCAAATATAAAGAAATAATTAAGGAAAACTAGTCCTTGACTATATGGAGGCAATGTTTCCACTACCTTGGCTTTACGTAGAAAGAGGGCTTTGACCTCGGTGAACTAATGTTACTGAAACTCTTATTTGTAAATTTCTTCTAGTGTTTTTTTTTTTTTTTTTAAAAATGAGTATCTTGCTTATTTCCAGAGAAGATAAGAAAAGACTATGGTGGTTTCTCATCTTAATCCAATTGCAGGTGATATAATTGACGATAATGTAGTTTTAGACGATATAAGTGCAAGGAACTTCACATTACGTAGAACAAACGTTGTTTCCCCCAGTGTGACAATCTACTTGAAATTGTGTTACCCCATTTGTAATTTGCTTCAATTTATTCTCTAAAAAATATTTGTCCTATTAGTTTTCACAAATTTTCCGAATTTTTATCTAATTTGTTATTCAGAGAAAATGAAAGAAGAGAATGTTAGGTTTTCATCTGCCGACAAATACAAAAGATGTAATTAAAGGAAAGTTAGTGCTTGAGTATATGAAAGCAAGGCTGCGGTTATCTTGGTATCGGGTTGTGAAAAGCGCTTTAACCATGAGTAAATGAATCAAACTTCTGTTACTTCATTTGTAAGATTTTTCCTATTTATTCTTAATTGATTTTTGTCCTTTTTTTTTTAAAATAAGAGAGAGAATGATGAGATTCTTATTTTCATCCACATACTGAGAATGTAATTGAGGGAACTATACTCCTGGATGGTGTGAGGGTGTAGCTATCAGTACCTTGGCATTACATATAATTTGTTTGGCACTTATTAATTTAATCTCATTGAAACACTTTTGCTTTACTAGTAAATTGCTTATGTTTTTCTAAGGAATTTTTATTTGTTAATCAGAAAAAGAGAAGGTAAAGAAGGCTGAATTACTTATGTTCATCCATATGTAAAAAATGTAATTGAAGGAAC
>NW_004444410.1:91786-93123 GCF_000243295.1 Trichechus manatus latirostris | reverse complement strand
TGGTGGTGGTGGTGATGATGATGACAATGATATTATTTCTAAAGAGGTCTTCAGGGGTCATTTAGAGGGATTACAACTTTTAGTCACAATAAGCTTGAAATTCTTTATCTTATCTGTACTTTGAAGTAGAACCTTAATAAACTTCATAGATTTTTCAACAAAACAAGGAGAAAATAAATAAGTATTCGTGTGTTTCCTCTGAAGAGGGTAATCTATTACATATATTCTTGGTGAAAAGTTTTTTGAAAGATATTTTTTGTTGGTTTTGATTCTATTTGAAGGTGACTCCTATTATTCTCTTTGTCAGAACAACTTCAAAAACAGTGGTAAACTTTCATGACAATTACTTTATTTATAAGATATAATCTTCCTACACTGGTTTTTGCTTGTTTCTCCTTTTTCTATCCCTTTAGTTCTCTGTGTTTTGTATAATTTTCTATTTTGTGTTTTTTACTCATTTGTATTATATCATAACTTTCCCTACTCATTTTTCACCTCTTTGTACTTCTCCCATGAGTTAACTCATATTTCCTATTTTTCCTTTATCTTTTTCTACTGCATGATTTTTTCACCTTTCTTCGTAATGCTAGTGATATCTCCTTCTTGTCTACTCTGACGTGAGAGAACTTCTGATATAGGAATGTATTTGGCAGAGTTCCTGTGGTGCTTGCTGTATCCATATTTTTTTTTATTTTTCTTTAAGTGAAAGTTAACAGCTCAAGTTAATTTCTCATGCATTTATACACACATTGTTATGTGACCCTAGTTGCTATCCGTATAATGTGACAGCACACCCCTCCTTTCCATCCCAGATTTCCCATGTCCATTCAACCAGCTCCTAACCCTTCGGGAACGGTTTAGTTCTGGGTTAACAGAGAGTCTGGCGGCCATGTCTTTTGGGGATCCTACAGTCTCAGTCAGACCGTTAAGTCTGGTCTTTTTACTAGAATTTGAGTTCTATACCCCACTTTTCTCTTGGTCCATCAGGGTCTCTCTCTTGTGTTCCCTGTCGGGGTGGTCATTTGTGGTAGCTGGGCACCATCTAGTTCTTCTGCTCTCCAGCTGATGGAGTCTCTGGTTTATGTGCCCCTATTTGTCTCTTGGGCTAATATTTTCCTTACGTCTTTCATGTTCCTCATTCTCCTTTGTTCCAGGTGGGTTGCGATCAATCGATGCATCTTAGATGGCAGCTTGCTAGCTTTTAAGACCCCAGACACCACTCAGCAAAGTGGGATGCAGAACATTTTCTTAATACTCTTTGTTATGCCAATTCACCTAGATGTCCCCTGAAAACATGGTTCCCAGACCCCTGTCCCTGCTACACTGTTCCTTGAAGT
>NW_004444410.1:82644-89613 GCF_000243295.1 Trichechus manatus latirostris | reverse complement strand
TTTTTATCATGAATCGGTGTTGGACTTTGTCAAATGCCTTTTCTGCATCAATTGATAAGATCATGTGGTTTTTGTCTTTTGTTTTATTTATGTGATTATTTTTCTAATGTTGAACCATACCTGCATACCTGGTATGAATCCCATTTGGTCATGGTGAATTATTTTTTTGGTATATTGTTGAATTTTCTTGGCCAAAATTTTGTTGAGGATTTTTGCCTCTGTGTTCCTGAGGGATATTGGTCTGTAATTTTCTTTTTTTGTGATGTCTTTACCTGGTTTTGGTATCAGGGTTATGTTGGCTTCATAGGTTGAGTTTAGGAGTATTCCATCCCTTTCTATGCTCTGAAAAACCATTAATAGTAGTGGTGTTAACTCTTTTCTGAAAGTTTGGTAGAGTTCTCCAGTGAAGCCATTTGGGCCAGGGCATTTTTTTGTTGGGAATTTTTAAAATTACCTTTTCAATCTCTTCTTTTGTTATAGATTATTTAGTTTTTCTACCTCTGTTTGTGTTAGTTTAGGTAGGTAGTGTGTTTCTAGAAACGTGTCCATTGCCTCTAGGTTTTCAAATTTGTTAAAGCACAATTTTTCATAGTATTCTGTTATGATTCTTTTAATTTCAGTTGAGTCTGTTCTGATATCACCCATCTCATTTCTTATACAGGTTATCTGCATCCTCTCCTGTTTTTCTTTTGTCAGTTTGGCCAATGGTTCATCAGTTTTGTTGATCTTTTCAAAGAACCAGCTTTTGGTCTTGTGTACTCTTTCAATTGTTTTTCTATTCTCTATTTCATTTAATTCTACTCTAATTCTTTTTATTTCCTTCCTTCTGGTGCCCGAGGGCTTCTTTTTGCTGCTCTCTTTCTACTTGTTCCAGTTATAGGGTTTTGACCTTTTCTTCTCTTTGGATGTGTGCATTTATTGCTATAAACTGACCTCTGAGCACTGCTTTTGCTGTGTCCCAAATGTTCTGGTAGGATATGGTTTCATTCTCATTTGATTCTATGAATTTATTTATTCCATACTTAATTTCTTCTACAACCCAGTAGTTTTTGAGCAACGTGTTAACTCTTTTCTGAAAGTTTGGTAGAATTCTCCAGTGAAGCCATTGATTTTTTTCCCTTACTTTGTTATTGATTTCTATTTTTATGGCTTTATGGTCAGAAAAGATGCTTTGTAATATTTTGATACCTTGGATTCTCTTAAGGCTTGCTTTGTGGCCTAATATGTGGTTTACTCTGGAGAAAGTTCCATGTAGGTTGGAAATGAAAGTATACTCGCTGCTGTTGGGTGGAGTGTTCTGTATATGTCTATGAGATCAAGTTGGTTGATGGTGACATTTAGATCTCCCACGTCTTTACTGAGCTTGTTTCTGGATGCTCTGCCCTTCAACAAAAGTGGTGTGTTGAAGTCTCCTACTCCTATTGTAGATCTGTCTATTTCTCTTTTCAATGCTATTAGAGTTAGTTTTATGTATTTTGGAGCCCTGTCACTGGGTGCATAAATATTTATTCTGGTTATGTCCTCCTGGTGTATAGACCTTTTAATCATTGTATAGTGTCCCTTGTTATCCTTTGTGGTGGACTATACTTTAAAGTCTATGTTGTCAGAGATTAATATTGCCACTCCTGCTCTTTTTTGATTATTGTTTGCTTGAGATCTTTTTTCCATCCTTTGAGTTTTAGTTTGTCTGTGTGTTTAAGTCTAAGATATGTCTGTTGTAGGCAGCATATAGACGGAATCTGTTTTTTGGGGGTTTGATAATCTTCTTGGATAGATGTCTGCTCATCTTTCACAATATCAGGGAAGTTTTCTGCCAACAAATCTTCAACTATTCTGTGTGTATTTTCTTTTATTCCCCCCGGTTCTGGTACTCCAATCACTTGTAGGTTATTCCTCTTGATAGAATCCCACATAATTCTTAGGGTTTCTTCATTTTTTTAAATCTTTTATTTGATTTTTCCTTAAATAAATTGGTTGTCAAGTGCTTTATCTTCAATCTCACTAATTCTGACTTCCATTGCCTCAATTCTGCTAATATGACTTTCTATTGTGTTGTTTAATTCTGAAATTTTATTGTTAATATTTTGGATTCCTGTTTGCTGTCTCTCTATGGTTCCTTGCAGCCTGTTAAATTTGTCATTATGCTCTTGTATAACTTTCCTAAATCCTTCTACTGCTTTGTCTGTGTGTTCCTTGGATTGGTCTGCATTTTTCATGATCTCCTTCCCGATCTCTTGAAGAGCTCTGTGTATTAATCTTTTCAGTCTACCTCTGCTAATTCCAAGAAGTTCTCTTCCTCCAGAAGTTTTCTTTATTCTTTGTTTTGGTGGTTTGCTGAGGCCATCATGGTCTTCCTCTTTATGTGATTTGATATTGACTGTTGTCTCTGAGCCATGAGTAAGTTATTATATTTATTTATTTTCTGCTTGTTTACTGTGTTCTATTTTTTTTGTTCCTTTTGGTTTTGATATGCTCCAATATCCTGGTTATATTAGCTAGTTTGATTATATGTGCCCACATTCTGGTTCTAAGAAAATCTCTTCTACACAAGACACTCATTAACACATTACACTATTTGGTTTCTTGAAGAGGGTGCTGATACTCTCTGCCTTGTGACAAAGCCTTAGCTCTCTGGACCAGGAGAGGAGTCACCATGGCAAAGTGATTAGTAGTGTTCATTATGCAGCCTAAGAGTCATTGATTTGAAGCATTGATCTGCCACTTCACAATAGTCAGTATTTCATCGTATTATTGAACTGTCTCATCTCAGATCTTTCTTCTGTAAACTGGGAAGCATCTCCTTACAGTGATTTTGCTAGTATTCAATCAAGTGTTCATAGGAAGCCTTAAGCAAATAACTAACTCTTCGGAAGCACTGAATAAATTATTAGTGCTCTTACTTAGTTGATGTGTAACCTGAAAACTTTGTTCCATGGCATCTATTAATACTGACATTCTAAACTAGTCAACAAAGGGCAATTCACTGGGCAAGTAGATAATTGCTGTCATGGATCTCCACTGTGAAATTGTTTCTCTTTGTAAATGAGTGATATGTATGTCCTATTCACCTCTTTTTTCTTTTATTCAGCACACACTCTAGAACAGAAAAGTGAGTTCAATTTTTATCTTTGTTTATTTGTTTGTTTTCAACTTTTATAGTCTACCTAATGAATTGTGGGAAATCATTCCTAGCAAATTTCCCTTTTGTCTTCTGACTCCACATGTCAGCTGCATCCTGTAGAAATCTCAGCCTCCCTTCCATAATCAGTCTAGACCCTAGGTGCCGACACAGCCATTTCTCTCATCCCTATACACCCAGGGCTGGATAGATGTGTACCAAAACGTCTCTGTTTCTTAGGTCTGATAAGCCACCGGAACAACTTAGAAACTCCAGTAAAATGGCTGTCTTTAACAGTTGAAAGGATAAGAACACATAGGGCAGGTATTTGATGGATCCCATGGCACAGACTCCGTGTCTCCAGGGGATTCCATTAATTATCTCCTGAGAGAATATGTTCACTCTCACCACCCAGTAAGCTCCACTGAACCTCCTTCTTCCCAGGCCTTTATGGATACTACCACATGGCCCTGGTAGATGACATCATGCTTCCTAAGGCTTAGTGAACAATGAGTCCCAAGTAGTCTTTCTTGGTCTGGTCAGCCCCCACTCATTGGCTTCGGGTATGGTCTGGCTCTCAGAAACAAGCACCAAAGGCCGAATTGTTTATGAATGGTGGGTTCCACACCTCACATAAATATTAATAGACTAGAGGTCAAACAACTTATTGTCATATATATATGAAATGCAGAAAAAGTATTAAATAAGATATAATACCCAGTGATGACACAAAATGTTAACAAACATGAAATAGAAGGGAACTCCTCAACCTGGTACCTAACATGCATGAAAAAACTAAAGCAAATATTGCACTTCATGGTGAACACTGAAGTGCTTCCCTAAAATCAGTAAGAAGACAAGGATGTCCTCACTTAATTCTTTCAGTCTCTATCTTACTGGAGATTCTAGCCAGTGCAAGCATAGAAGGAAAATATATAAAAGGCATCCAGACCTGAGGAGAAGAAGTAAATTTGTTTTTACCGGAGAATGACATGATTCTGTATACATAAAATCTGACAGAATCCACATAAATTGTTGGAAATTATAGCCAAACCATCATGCTGTAGGAAAAGAAAAAAAAGATCAATACACAAAAATCAATTGTTTTTCTATGTACAAGTAATGAAGTGTTCAAAAATGAAATTCAAGATAAATTCCAGTCATAATAACATTAAAAATGTTAAAATATTTAGAAGTAAATTTAACAAAAGAAGTGCAGGTCTCACACACTGAAAATTACAAAACATTGCTGAGACAAATA
Organism: Trichechus manatus latirostris; assembly: GCF_000243295.1. NCBI lineage: Eukaryota > Metazoa > Chordata > Mammalia > Sirenia > Trichechidae > Trichechus > Trichechus manatus. The sequence goes on along the minus strand of NW_004444410.1, from coordinate 85,234 downwards.
AAAAAAAAGTTCTGAATAAAAGGAGAGACATCCTGTGTTCATGGATTGGAAACCTATTGTTAAGATTCCAATTCTCCCAATAATTGATTTATAGGTCTATGCAATCTCTGTCAACATTCCAGCAGACATTTTGCCACCAAGGTCCCAAATGTTATATATGTATGCAAAATACCTAGCATGGCCAAAACATTTTGAATAAGACGTACAGATTTAGAGTACCTTTTATTTCTCAATTTCTAATATTCTGTGGAGCCCAGTGGCCCAGTTTTTAAGACCTTGGCTGTTAATCAAAAAATAGACAGTATGAATCCACAGCAGCTCCTTGAAAACCCTATCAGACAGTACTGTTCTGTCATATAGGGTTAATATGAGTCACAATCAACTTGATAGCAACGGATGTGGTTTGTTTTGGTTTTAATATCACCACAAAGTTACACTAACCATGACAGTGTGGTTGTGACAAAAGGATAGAAAATTATATCAGTGATACAGAATTGAGTGTCCAGAAGGAAATCCTTATATTTCTATTCAATTCATCTTTGAAATAGTGCCAAAGCAATCAAGTTGGGAAGGACTGTCTGTTCAACAAGGGGTGCAAGGACAATTGGTTATCTATGTGCCAAAATGGTAATTTAGGCCTTTACCTCACATCTTAACACAGCAAGGAAGTCAGAGTGAATCATAGACTTAAACGTAAGGCTGTCACAATAAAACTTGTACAAGAAAACATAGGAGAAAATCAGGACTCTGGATTAGGCATAGAGTTCTTAATTACTGAAAGCCCAATCTACAAAATAAAAGTTGATAAAGTAGACCTTATCAAAACTCAAAACTTTTGCATTTCAATAAACAGCAAATTAAGGGACAAGCAACAGACTTGGAAAAAATATTTGCAAAACATATGTCCACTAAAGGTTTAGTCCTCAGAAGATTTTCTTTATAAGAAATGATAAAGTTCTGCAAACTGAAGAGAAAGGATACAAGAGGGAGGAGAGGACAGGGCAAAAGCACATGGTGGATTTAAAAAAAAAGAAAAGAAAAAGGACACAGAATTGAGAAACCAGACGTAAACCCATCCACCTACAGTCACCTGATATTTGACAGGGACCCAAAGTCCATTAAATGGGTAAAAGACAGTCTTTTTAACAAATGTTGCTGGGAAAACTGTATGCCCATCTGCAAAAAAATGAAACAGGACCCATACCTCACACTATACACAAAAACTCATTTAAAATGAATCAAAGACCTAAATATAAAACCAAAAACTAAAAGATCATAGAAGAAAAAATAGGATCAATGCTAGAGCCCTAATAGGATACAAATCATAACTAACAACACACAAACTCCAGAAGATCAGCTAGATAACTGGGATCTTCTAAAAACTAAACACTTATGCTGATCAAAATACTTCACAAAAAGAGTAAAAAGAGAAACTACCCACCGGGAAAATAATTTTTGGCTATGACAAATCCGACAAAGATCTAATCTCTAAAATCAATAGGAAAATCCAACACCTCTACAACAAAAAGGCAAGTAATTCAATTTAAAAAATTGGCAAAGGAAATGAACAGACTCTTCACCAAAGAAGGCATTCAAGCAGCTAACAGACACATGAGGAAATGGACATGATCACTAGTCATTAGAGAAATGCAAATCAAAACCACAGTGAGGTACCGTCTCACACCAGCACTACTGGCATGAATCAAAAAAACAGAAAATAACAAACATTGGAGAAGCTGAGAGATTGGAACTCTTATGCACTGCTGGTGAGAATGCAAAATGATACAACCATTTGGAAAATGATATGTCGCTTCCTTAGAAAGCTAGAAATAGAAATATTATATGATCCAGCAATCCCACTCCTAGGAATATATCCTAAAGAAATAAGAGCCATCCCACAAATAGACATTTGCACACAATATATTCACAATAGCAAAAAGATGGAAACAACCTAGATGCCCATCAACCGATGAATGGATAAACAAATTATAGTACATACACACACAATGGAGTACTACGCAACAATAAAGAACAATGATTAATCTGCGAAGCATCTCACAACATGGATGAATCTGGAGGGCATTAAGCTGAGTGAAATAAGTCAATCACAAAAGGACAAATCTTGTATAAGACCACTACTATCAAATCTCATGAAAAGGTTTATACACAAAAAGAAACAATCTTTAATTGTTATGAGGGAGGGGAGAGGTGGGGTGGTAAAACACTAAATAGACAGTAGATAAGTGGTAACTTTGTGAGGGCTAAGATAGTACACGATACTGGGGAAGCCAGCACAACTTGTACAAGACAAGGTCATGGAAGTTCCATAGACAAATCCAAGCTCCCTGAGGGACAAAAGTACTGGGCTGAGGGTTGGGAACCATGGTCTCAGGGAATATCTATTTCAACTGACATAATATATTTTATAAAGAACCTGTTCTGCATCCTGCTTTGGTGAGTAGCACCTGGGATTTTAAAAGCTTGTGAGCAGCCATCTAAGATCTTCCACTGGTCTCACCCAGTCAGGAGCAAGGGAGAGTGAAGAAAACAAAAGACACAATGGAAAGATTAGTCCAAAGGACTAATGTAC